>NW_022900950.1:22569429-22569655 GCF_012274545.1 Fukomys damarensis
GAGACAGGGTCTCACTATGTAGTTGAGACTGACCTGGAACTCACTATGTAGCCCAGGCTGGTCTTGAACTCACAGTGATCCTCCTGCCTCAGCCTCCCAAGTACTGGGATTAAAAGTGTGTGCCACCACACCCAGCTTGAAGCCTTACTTTTAAATGAGACAGGTCTGCCTGCTTGCCTGCGACCACCCGGCGGCGTGCGCGCGAGCTCCCGGCCTGCGCGGGAAC
>NW_022900950.1:22574254-22583401 GCF_012274545.1 Fukomys damarensis
CCAACAATGAATGTAACTGTACTGTATCCCTAAAATGTACCAATAAACTCAATAAAATTAAAATAATAATAATAATAAATAAATAAATAAAAATATAAATAAATGAGGCATCAGTACATTTTCTCAGAAAGCCCTAACCTCATTGAAACATGAAAATATTCAGGGCCTGACATAGATCAGTGGTTGTCAGTGAATAGAGGTTAGAACATGGATTTACACAAACATATAAAGAAACTGTAACTGTACTGTATCCCTAAAATGTACCAATAAACTCAATAAAATTAAAATAATAATAATAATAAATAAATAAATAAATAAATAAATAAATGAGGCATCAGTACATTTTCTCAGAAAGCCCTAACCTCATTGAAACATGAAAATATTCAGGGCCTGACATAGATCAGTGGTTGTCAGTGAATAGAGGTTAGAACATGGATTTACACAAACATATATAAAGAAACCTTCTGAGACAAAGGAAATATTTTATAATTGAACCATGGGAATGATTGCACAACTCCAAAATATGGCATATAAATAATTTCTTGGTAAAGCTCTTAAATGAAAGCTACCAAATAAAATAATTATAACAGTAAAAAATCAGATTTAAGACACATAAGAAACTACAGAAGAATAAGAGAAAATAATGTAAGAGATCCTCACAAAAGGTGATACATAGAAGGACAATAAATATTTATGTCTAAAATGTCCCCTAAAAGGCTCATGTGTTCAGAGATGGAGCTTTTGGAAGGGGACAGGATCATAAGAGCTTTAACTTCATCTGTGAATTATCCATTGAGGGATTCCTGTTTGAGTGCATTATTGGGAGGAGATGGAATTTAGGGCATAGGGCCTAGTTGAAGGAAGTAGGTCATAGTGGCATGACCTCGGGGACTGTATACTCCCCTCAGCCTACCTCTATTTATCTCCCTCTGCCTGCCCTACCCTCTCTTCCTCTCCTTTATGTCCACAATTGGTGAGCAGCTTCCCCCACCACTTCCTTACACAATAATGCTCTTCCTTACCACAGTCCATATCAAGGGAACCAGCTGAACCTCTAAAGCAAGCCATGAGTCAAAATAAACCTTTCCTCCTTAAAATTGGTTTTCTCAGGTATTTGGTCACAGTGATGGAAAACTAACACAATAGATATATATATATGACAATGTACTCAGAATCACTAGGAATTGGAGAAATATAAATTAAAATCCTAATGCTATGTCATTACACAGCTATTAGAAAAACTAAAAAGAAAAGACTTTAGCAAGTATTGTTGAATATGTGAAAGAGCTGAGTGAGAAGTTAGTGAGATTTAATTAGAAATTTTTTGGTTGGATCCATGAAAAATGACAATATCCTTATAACCCAGAGATTTTACTCTTAGGTATATAATTAATAGGAAAATATATATTCCCAAAAAAGTCAATACCCTCAGGAGTTCTCTGTACTAATAAATATCTGGAAACTAATGGCCACCACTTGGAGCACCTCTTGTAATTGTAGAGGCCAGCAGTAACTTGTATTAATCTCATGATATCTCAATAAATGTAGTATTTAAATATTTATGCAAGTTTTTCTTTTCCTGTTGTATACATTTTTGTCAGACTCTTTACATATACATATATAAATGTATATGTTCATCAAAGTCATATAAAGGAAATTATAACAGCAATTTTATAGTATGTCAACACTAGAATATCCATCAATAGCAGAATTAATAAATTGTGAAGCAATATGAATAATCATATCAATGATAAGTATAATAAAATCTGCATGACCATTTATTTAATGCACAATTGAGTAATATCCAATAATCAGCCTAAACACTATTCCTATCAAAATTACTAATAAATATATTTTTAAATAAAAAATCATGTGACTTGTATATACAGCTTTCTGATGATATGTTAATCTACTGAGAAGTGTGATTCTTTTTTAATTTTTCTCTATTCTTTTCTTTTTGATGACTAACAATCTGTTTCTCTACAATACCATCTACCTTACCTCTGTTTCCTCTATTCATCTACACTTACTTTGGATCCTTTTATTGTCCCAGTTTTTCCTTCCTCCTCTTCAGAAACTATAATTTGTTTAATATCTCTAAAAGCTAACCATGTTCATTTAAATACAACATATTAGGGTATCTGCACCTATTTTTTAAAAAGATATTTGAGCAGTGTGGTGGAGATGGTGATAAAGAGATGACTGACTTCAATCTGTACATGCTATAAGCTCGTAAAAGCAAAGCACCCTTCTGGGTGTGTCTGGGAGTTTCCAGAGAAAATCAGTGCATATGTCAGAGCACTCCTGTAGGGTGGAGCCCTGGATGAACAAAAACAGAAGAAAGAAATTCACAAACTGGGCTTCATTAGTGGGTGTTTTTGCTTCTGCCTTTTTTCACCAATCTTAGGCTCCAAATTCTTCAAGGTTTGACTATGGATGTGCAGTGAGTGAGGAAGGCTACAGCCTAGTGCCTCTGCTGGGACTGTATTATTTGTCCCTCTGGTTCTGAGGCCTCTAGCTTCTTCACTGGAGTAGCCCCAAGTTTTCCTGGTTCTCCATCCTGCAGACAGCCATTGTGAGACCATGCAGCCTCTGATCCTGTAAACCAATTTAACAAATTTAAAATTTTATATGCATGCTACTAGAGTTCCTCTTTTGCTGACATTTTTCATTAGTCCAAGTTTACAATACATAATGGCTACTTTCACTGTTGATATTAGGTACATCTACATGACATATTTTTTTTTTGCATCACCTCCCCTTCCCCCTTCACTTTTCTTTCTATCTCCTGCTTCTCTTTCCACTTGTGAAAGATCAATATCCCTGTTTCCTTTTATCTTTTATTTTGCTCATCTTCAAGCAAACCTTCATAGTAGGGTATATTTGTTTTTACTTATAGTCAAAGATATTAATCATATTTTAATACTTTAATAGAAAACTCAATTTACTGTTATCAGAAAGATTCACAATTATGTTTGCGTATTTTTCATATGCATGTGTAATTAGACTTACACTTCTATAAACTATGATTTTGAGAAATAATTACACCTGTCAGTGGCTATTAAACAAGAAACGTGTTTATAGCTCAAAAATTTGCCATTTTGTATTTCCTAATAGAAAAAAAGTATATGATGATAGGATGTTAATTAATTTTGAAGTGAATTTACTGTCACACACACAAAAAAACAATAGGCAAGGCTCTGCCTTGCAATGTTAATTTTTCTGAGTATTACTTTGTGTTTGCTTAAATTATCCCTATTTTGATACATATAATCATTTTTAAAAGTAGAATTGGTATAAAATCTAAAACTTACAGTTTTTCCACTAAACAATGTTAACCCTTTAAAGTAAGTAGTTTGCTAAATTATAAACTAACTTTGAAACATTTATGCATTTGTTACATTACCTAATTTGCATTGCATTGTAGAACAATTTTTATGCCACATAGTTTGAATTATTCTTAAGTAAATTACCTAAGTTGAAGAAACATAAGCTATTTTATGAGTTATCTAACTTCACTTCCAAATTTCATCTAATTATTTCTATTAAAAACACATAATTTCAATCAACCTGTTATTAATGTGCTATAAACTTCTTTGTTCCTCTAAACATCTTTTGACCAGATTTTTCTACCATGAATTATTGTTTTCTTTGCAATTAATAAAAAATGTGTTTTTGTCAGTGTAAGAATGTTCTAATTTCTTTATAACTTCTTATAAATGCTAATTTTCTGCATAATTTATTTGCCCTTTACAGTGTCATTTCCTGTTGATATTATCGTTCAGAAGCAGCTGGTTATTGAGTTCAGGCATTTCATTAGCTAAATTGGATGCTGTACATACTCAGGAATTACTGCCATGTAAATCATTGAGCTTTTTCCCTGTAGTTGCTTTTCTCTAAATTGTGTCATATATATGACTTACATGAAAAATATACATTTCTGAAATTTTACTCTTAAAGTCTACCTCAGGTTTTTGTAGTGGGAGAATTTGAACAGATTTCAACTATTCCTCAAGGATTCTAATATGCATTTGTTATACAAAATGTGCTATAAATAATGATACTGTGCTATCCTATAAGGTATGAGTCTACTTATAGTAGCCTCCAAGGTATGAGTCTACTATAGTTCTTATAAATGAGCAATGGGGTCAAATTTACCAGGCCAAAACCATTCACCCTGTTCTCATCCCACATTCACAGCATATGCTATCTGTGAAATCCTGTAGTCAGACATTAAGCCAGATCACTGAATGGATTTCAGATAATTCTGTGTGAGGAGAGGATGTCCACTCCATAAGAACATCAACAACTTATTACATTTGTTTTGCTCCCTTTTTCTAGGTCAGAAAACCATTGTTGATATATAACATGAGGGGAAAAAGGTAGCTAGTGCCTTTATGTTGGTGGTATGTATACACTACATAGAAAAAGCAAAATCACAAAAGTTTTATAGGTTAAATCAGGTGGTTTTGTTTTGCTTTTTCATTTTTTTAAGATGAGAAAAATGAAACTTTATAGGAAAGCTGTGTGTTCTTCAATCAGCCATTTGTACAATGGCTCAATTTTCTAGAAAGAGAAAACTTTGAACTAAGTTGAAGCAAGTATACAAAAGACAGAATTGATTTTTCACAAATTATGATGTTTAAAAATAGATGTCTCTAATCCCCTGAAGCCTGATGCATCCCTCATGAGTTTCCCCTGAATATCACCTCATACTCTGTCTGTAGGTGGTTAACAGTGCAGCAGACAACAAATAGCCTGAAATCAATCAAATGATGAGCTTAACTGTCCCTTACTCAGTAGCTTACACTTAGGCTTCAGGTCAGAAAGACTCATAGCTAAAAAGAGTAGCTGTACCTATTTGTTTATAAAAATATAAAGTGATAAGTACATAATTATAAATAATAATAAAATATTATTATTGTTAATAATGCAGATACTGTCACTCAGAATGTGTCATAAGGCAATTTTATCATCATGAGAACATCATAATGTTCTTGAACAAACTAAATGGCTATAATTTCAACAGGCATATGCTCTGATAGGAACATTCATAAATAGAGTCCAGTGTTGACTGAAATATTGTGTGGTCTATGATATATATTGTTATTATTATTTTTCATGATTAATAATTAAAGTGCAGTTACTAAAAGGCATCTTTTAACATATATCATTGTTAAACATATTTTAAGAAGCATTAGCTCAAAGTCATTAAAGCTAATGAATAATTACAATGCTTTTAAACTACCATAAGTAACTAAAGTAAATCTAGAATTGATCAACTGAAATTATTGGAAGATAAATTTAGCTCAATAGAAGCCAGAACTTTCTAGCAATTAGTCCTTTCAGTGAACAAGGCAGCCTCTAAAGACAACATATTTCCTATATTGAGATAAATCTGGTAGATGTTGAATCCTGTAGATGCAGACTGAGACCATACACAGATTCTATGAGTTAAGAAAGAATGGACAACTGATCAGATCAAAGTGCTATAAAAAGGTATGAGTCAGGTTCGCATTGCTGTAATGAAATCCCCAAGTAAACAATTTAATAAAGAAGTTTTAAAAAGTTTACTTCAGCTTGATAGTTCAGAGATTTCAGTTCACTGTCCTTCAGTCCCATAGCTCTGGGTTTGTGCTAAGTTTTAACTCCATGGGGAGGAGTGCATGATGCAGCAGAGCTGCTCACCTCATGATGGTCAGTAAGCCAAGAGAGAAAGAGAACAGGAGCTAGGGTCTCAATATCCTTTTCAAGGGCTCCCAGTAGCCCAATTTCCTTCTAATAGGCCCCATTTCTAAAATTTTGCAGTGGCTCCCAATAACACCATCAGCTGAGCACCAAACCTTCAGCATATGAGCTTTTGGAGGACCTGTAAGAGCTGGGCTATCACAAATGGCTTACACTGGCAACCAGCAAAACAAGATCTCAGTTTCCCAGTCCAAGTTCTTTCTCAGAAGTGATTCTAGATATAAATATACACCTATAAACAATAAGTTTATTTTTACCTAGTGTCAATTGAAATCAGTAGAAAAAACATCTCTGTCACAGTTGGAAGCTTGTGAGAATGAGGTCCACTTAAGTATTCTAAATATAAGTAAAATTATCTCCCCTGACAATTTTTATGGATGATATAAGCATGTATTAAAATCTTTTCAAATCTTATAGACAAGGAAATTAGGGCCATTCTGATTCTGATTTGATTTATTTTTATGTGCTTTTACTAATTATAATGTGTTATCATAATAAAAAGATAGCCAGGTTGCCAGGGAAACCTAAATGTACAATGTGTTTCATTCAAAACTAAAGAAATGGCGCCGGGGATTTAGCTCAGCTGTTCAGTGGCCTGCCTTGCAAGCACAAGGACCCAAGTTTAATCCCCGGTACAGAAAAAAAAAAAAAAACTAAAAGAATGTCTCAAAGAATTTAGACTGATCAATGTATTGCATTTTAATATAAATAACAGAAATCTATAAGAGCATTCTAACTACTTTTTAATTTGAACCTGTTCATTTCATAATAAAATCATGTCTGCATCAACATATTTCTTCAAATTGAATGTAATCATTTTTATTGTCCATTGTATGTTAAAATTGCCATACTAGACCCCTAGATGCCCTTTTGCAGACCAGCCTCTATGTTCTTTTTTATATTTTCTCGGATGTTTCTGAAAGCTCATTTTCTGTAGTTTCATGGTGTTTCAAGGTCTGATCTTCAGACATGGTGTCAACTATATTGCAAAGACCCTATTAATTTTAGGAATAAAGAATATGAAAAGCTGTGACACTGACATGAGATCATACATTAAGTTGTTTCATGTGACACAGGAGCCATGCGAATAACATTAGGTAACCAAGACACTTCTGCTTGGGTTATGAAACATGTTGAACACTGGGATCGAAAAGTGCATTCACCAGTAACATAATGTGCAGTATTTCAGCTTTTTCAACATATAGAAAATGTTAAAAGGGTAAAATTGGTTTGCAAACCTGAAATTTTGTAAAAGCAATTTTTCTTAAAGTGTTGAATGTAATAATATGCTGTCACTAGAGTTTTCTGAAAAAGATAGAAAATCACTTGACAGTACTGCTTGTCAGTAAATAATCCTTTTCTATAAAAGGATATCTTCAAACCTAAAGAACACAACAGGTGAACTTTATTTGTAGTCTGTTATTTTCTGTGAGTACAAGATTTTTGTGATTTTTAAATATGTTGGTGGAAAGGTCAGAAGTTTGTTTACTTATTTATTTATTATTTATGTGAGCCTTTGTACTGAGCTCCATCTCCATCCCTATTTTTTTTTAAAAGGCAGTCTCTCTAAGTCACTAAGTTGACTAGGCTGCTCTTGAATTTGCAGTCCTCCTTCCTCAGCCTCACAGAGTGCTGGGATTACAGGTATCCACCGTCATGCCTACTTAGGTGATCTGTTCTTTTTTATGGATTTTAATCTGTTAATTACTTTTCAAACAAAAAAATTAACAAAAGAGGGACCAAGATCACCACTGACAATCTAACATTTTGTGGCTACAATTAATATCTCACAACAAGGACAAAAACTTGCATTTTTGTTATGCACTTATTGTTAAAATTTAAGCTTTCACAAATCAATTACTACATCTAGCTAAATATCCTGTAGAGAAGTAAAAGGTCAAAGTAACTTCAAATGATTAACATGATGTATATTTGACTCTGTATAAAATATAAAGTAATAAGTATTTTCAAAAGAAACTTCTGGGAATGCATCATGGAGACATATCTTTTAAAGCTTTAAAAAACTTATTTGCAGACTTAAGGAAAAAAATGCCCTTGATTCAACTTCATATGGAAACTTCAGAGACTGATATGGTTTCTTATCTAGATGTCCCACCCAAAGCCTCATGATGTTATAGTTGGGGATTTCAGGAGGTGACTGCATCATTGCACATGTGATACTCATCACTGGATTGGTCTACTGATGGGTTTATGGCTGGCTATGATGTTGGGAAGTAAAGCCTGCTTAGAGGAGGTGGGTCACTGGGGGCATGGCCTGGAAAGATCTTACTCTCCTCCCTTGCTCTCTACCTTTACTTCCTGCTTCCATGCCATGAGCTGCTTCTTGTCTGCCATAACCTACGCCTATGCCACTCTTCCCTGGAGCCATCTGGCTATGTACTGAAACCTGTACAAACCATGAATCAAAATAAAACTCTCCTCCTTTATACTGTATGTATCAGCCGTTATGTGTCAGTGACACGAAAGTACCGAAAACAGAGATAGATCAATTGTTACCAATCCAACTGTCAGCCATATATATGATATAGATGTTTGTAATTCACTCTCCCCAGAGAGCTTGCATCAGCCCAGAGTCATTCATAAACTTTAGCTTTGCTTTCAAGAGCTATCAGTCCTCCTAATTACATCAACTGCACTTTTAAATGCTGACACAGGGTCTCACTAAACTGCTAATGTGTCCAGGCTGGGCTCCCCAAATGCTAGGAGCCTGAGGTATCCTGTGTGAGTTAAAGAAGGTGGTTGCGGGTGTGCACTCAGGATTATTTGGCTTTCATATAAATAAGTGTGTGTTCCTAGGCAAGATGTTTGCTTTTGTATGAATTTTCTAACTCTGAAGGGCAATCTTTCCAAAATCAGAAAGCCCTCAAGATGTCAAAGCATCTTAACATATTTTAACAGTATAATTAATATGTAAGATCAGACAGGCAACTATTCTCAACATCTTCCTCTGCAATAGGGATTCCTCTCATGTTCAGTCTCTGGAGAATGAATTGCCTTCTGGGAGGAGCCTTGAGTAATAGCCATCATTGATCCATCTCTGGTGGAACTGAGGCCCTTGCTTCTCATCCAGGCTGCTGGGCTACACTGAACATTAAAATCCAGCTCAAACCTCACAAAGTCTGGTAGACACTGTCCAGGCAGCAGGACTCCAGTCAAACTCCCACCTAATCTTCTTTAGTTAGGTTTTCCTGTCACTTCTGACTTCTGGAAACCTTGCCATGTTTGTTTTTTTGATTTATTACCACATTAACCATGATTTTAAAAATGATTTTTATATTTCATTGAGTTTTCAGACATTCAATGCTGGGAGCTCTTTGTTCAGCCAGTCAACCATTCTACTAACACAAGTCTTAGAATTACTTTTTTTTTTTTTTTTTG
>NW_022900950.1:22583808-22604648 GCF_012274545.1 Fukomys damarensis
CTAACACAAGTCTTAGAATTTCTTTTTTTTTTTTTTTTTGGTACCAGGGATAGAACTTGGGCCCTTTACTTATGAGGGAGACAGCTAAACCATTGAGCCAAATCCCCAGTCCAGAATTACATTTTTAATGTCTCTTTGCTTGTTGAAAAATTGTCTTATTTAACTCAATTAAAAGCAACCCCCTCAATCCTAAAATACTATCTAATAAAATGACAACCTTGGGTTCTCTACAGCTTTTAAACAGCTTTGTTCATTTCAAATGATCATCATTAAAGTATAAGCCACTTAAGATTTTTAGCTAAATGTTGTGCAACTTTTTTATTTTCTCTATGAAATTGTAAATCTTTTCAATATTTTATAATCTGAAATCTAATTTTATAAGAAAATATTTGAAAAACCAACCAAAGAAGACTTTGTATGTATTAGACAAAAATATAAATGTATAGTTTATAAATTGTATTAAGAAGTAAAACTTGAACCACACAGGGTATCATATATGATTTAAATATCATATTGATTTTGTATCACTTTGCCATCATTTTTAAGATCTGGTGGCACAGAAAATGCAAAAAAATTTGATAATACAATTCTATTATCATAAACAGCCATTGATAATACACAAATATTCTTGCTTGTATTATGCAGTAGTTGGGGTTTCATTTATTTTTTCATTTTAGAATTTTAATTAAACTAACTGAAAGTTCAGAAAGTCACTTTAGCATGTTTTATGTCACTAAGCAATGTTGGTAATTTAAACAACTATCATCATTAAATTAATCATTATTTCCATTTTCTTAGGAATCAAGCCATTTTGAAAACTAGTAAGAATGAAACTTTGGGAAGACCTGCTTAATAGAAGAGCAATGAATAAACACATTCTGATTAATGACTACACCACAGTCATTTTCTGATTAGCTTGTCTTCCCTGTCAGAATGAAAGTATTCTATTTTGTTTATATCAAGATTAGCAAACAAAAAAAAAAGGAAGTATTCTGAATAAATAAATATTCCTTTAATGAGAATTGGTTCAATCCCATCAGAAATCAAAGAAGCCCAATTTAAGACAAGATATTTTTCAACTGTATGTATCAAGGAAAACAGTATGTTAAGAACCAGGTTAGATGAGTATGTTTAAACATACATTGCTGCAAGGACAAGGTGATATTATATAACATCAAAGGGCTTTAAAAACCATGTATATACTCTAGCCAACTAAAATTTCAGAACTTTTTTCTAAAAAGCATGCAGGATGATGTACAGATATAGGATTTATCAAAATGTTGTTTATAATGATGAAAAATGTTAACAACAGGCAGGCCCTGAGACAGGAAGGTAGGGCATAGCAAAATTGGGGGGGGGTAAGCTCAACATGTTAATTGCAAAATCTCAGAATACAAGTACAGAACAGTTTCCAAAGACCCTATGTGAAATTCTGGGGCGAACCCACCATGTGAGGAATAAATAAAAAGGAGAAGTGCCATGAAGAGCTTGCTAAAGTAACACCCCATCTTAGCCTCCCCTATCTCCTCTAGGGTGTACTTTTTTTCTAATTATTTTATTTTACTTGGCCAAAACTCACTCTGAAGAGCCAGCTTCTCCCTTAACCTTCATTTTTAATTTCACTTACATCTTTAATTTTTTTCTATTTAAGATAAATGTGAAACTTTGCCACCATTTTTGCTTCTGTTTTAAATTTTTCGCTCTGAATGGAAAGAACATAGAAACCACCTCCAGAAAGAGACTCCAGCACCCCAAAACTTTGCAAAAGCCCTTTTCTGAAAATAAGCTGAGTACTTTTGCATGGCTCTGCCCTGTAAGGAAGGACATGCACTCAGGCCTCCACTGGAAAAATCTTCCTCATTAATGGGTCCTAGTTGCCTGCCTGTAGTGCTATTCTGTTCTTTATCTTTCCTAAAAATTGATTTCTACTGTCCATCACCCAATACTGAATTAAAATTTATTATTAATTCATAGGATATTTGTTCTTAATTTTTACTTTAACTTCATTATTTTATTCTTATATTTAAGGTTTCCTATCTCCTTAACTTCTTTTAATATAAACACTTATTCTTATACTTCAGTAACAATAATTTAACTTTATTTCAATATTCTTAAAAACTACTTTCAGTCTTAACCTCATTCATTACTTTTTACCTTTTAGATCTAGTGTCTTTTCTTTTAAGTTTAGAATTTAAAAATTAATTGTTTTTCCATATTTTAAAATTAATATTCTATCATTGCGGTAAATTCTCTTGTGTAAAAATTTTATTTCTATTCATTAGACTCATTTATCTAAATTTCTCTCTCCCACTTATTATTTTACTTTAGTTTTTTAGTGTTTGTTTTGGTTTAGTTCTGTTAAAAAACCTAACTCCTGACTTTGTCCACAGATGATACCTTGGCCCATCTTCATGAAGAGATATGGCAGTTTTATCTTCTGACACTTTCTGAAAACTTAACTCTTAATCCATTATGATCACAATCCAGTTTCTTACAAAAATTCATGAAAAATAAATGTAATTGATTACAGGCTGCCTAAAAGATATGTGACCCTTCCAAGTCTCTCTAGGAACTTCACTGTAAGTCTCTGGATTGACTCAGATCATCAGAAAGCTTGTACTTAAATATAATTGTCTGGTCCCAACTACAATAATTATACAAACTTTTATGCATTAGTATTCTGTCATTGGTCTATTTTTTGAAAATTTTATAATCTAGGAAGTGCTCACAGATCCCAGAAAGAAGCCAGTGTCGACCAGAGCTGTGCAGGTACCCAGGTGCTAGCCAGGGTCCCACCCATACACCAGGTTTGGGGCCAGGCTCCAGACAAAGACCTGCCTGGAAAAGAGCTATACAGTCACACAGACAACAGCTAGAAGCCTGTCCAGATACCAGTGGTAATTGAGCCCAGATCCCAGCCAGAAGCCTGATCAGACACCAATGACTCAGTTGCACAGTTCCCAGCCAAAGGTCTACATAGACAATACCACACAGATGGCAAGCCTCAGTCACAGACAAGTGCAGACACCATCCTAATTGTGTGCAGGACCCAGCCAGAATCCTCTCTAGACAACAACACAGCAAAGGAATCCAGAAGGTCACCATTCTGAATCCAGTAATTGGTACAGTGTTGAACAGCAGAGAGAAGCCCCCTTTGAAGCTTTCTGAGAATTGACCAATTGACCAATTGACAAGAATTGACCAATTGACAAGCAAAAAATTTGCCTCAAAAAAGGCACAGACTTCATCTGCTGAAATGAGAAGACATGTAAACAAGACTCAAAAGCAAACTTCTAGATCACCTAAGGCAACCCCAAAAGGCCACTACATGGAACAATCTGATATTCAAACACGTGGACTCCCTACACTGGAAAAAATAAAAAAAGAATCTGAAAACAATAAAATCAGAAATAATTTCCCAGATAACAACAGAGATGGTGGTGTACATAGTAAAAAAAGTTATTAATAACTCTAGAGCAGACACAGATTTAAAAAATAAAAATAGGGGAGTGGGGCTGCGGATTTAGCTCAGTGGTACTGCCACCTACCTGGCAAGCATGAGGATCCAAGTTTGATCCCTGGTACACACACACACACACACACTCACTCACACACACACACACACAAAAAGAAAGCTGAGGAGCATGATGGAATTCCAGCATAGGAAACAAATGGAATCCATAATATAGATGTGAAAAAATACCCAGGAGATTACAAATTCCTTTGACAGTTTATGCAGGAGAATGAGCCAATGTGAAGACAGAATTTCACATATAGAAGATACCACTGTAATTAGTGACCAGGAATAGAAATATTTCTTAAAAAATAATAAGGGACCACAAGAAATCAATCTAAGAGGTGCTGAATAATATAAGACTTATTGCAGTCAGTGAAGAAACAGGAGAGAGTGCAAATGACATTAAAAAAAAAAACTGGTCACAGAAGTAATGGCAGAAAACTTCCCAATCAGGGGAAAAGAATTTGACATAGAGATAGATAAGTGAAGCACATAGGACTTAACTGCTGGATAACACAGCTGTGATCAAAATAATCTACACGTAGTCATAATAGTTAAGAGTCCAGAAACCCAATAGAAGAACAAAATCCTACAAGCAGTTAGAGAAATGAAAAAAAATCACATACAAAGGACAGCCCATCAGAATCACAACAGACTTTGCAACACAAACCCTCAAGGCAAAATAGCTTGGAGTGATGTATTTCAAGCCCTAAAAGAAAACAGCCTCCAACCCAGATTGAGGTACCCTGCAAAATTATCTTTCAAAATCGATGAAGAAATAAGATACTTTCATGACAAAGAACACCTGAGGAACTTCATGAATAATAAACTAGCACTCCAAAAATTTTAAAGCAATATCCTAGAAAACGACAATGAGTATCACAACCACAGGAAGCCCAGCAGAATAAATCCATTAGGCACAACAAGAAACTGAATGCAAAGGAGGAGAATATGATGAAAAGAAAAAGTCATGACAAGGATAACTCAATACATGCCAGTTATAACCATCAATGTTAATGGTCTCAATTCACCAGTCAATAGAAATAGACTGGCAGCATGGGTAAAGAAGCAAGATCCAACAATATGCTGCATACAAGATACACACATAATTCAAAAAGAAACTCAGACTGAAAGTTAAAGGGTGGAAAACAGTACTACCTGAGACAGGAACCTGAAAATAAGCAAGAGTAGCTATCTTCTTTGCAGATCAAGTGAATTTCAAACCAACACTCATTAAGAGTGACAAAGAAGGACAATACATTCTTGCAAATGGAACAATTCAAGAGGAAGAGATAACATTACAAATATGTGTGCACCAAACACTACAGCACCCAACTATATAAAACAAATATTAACAGCCATGAAAAATAATAAGGACTAATAGTAACGGGAGACCTCAATACCCCACTGTCACAAATAGATCAACTAGACAAAAAATTAAAAACAAAATACTAGAATTCAACCAAACTCTTGAACAAATGAACTGAACAGATGCTTACAGAGTGTTCCACCACATACCATCAGAATACACGTTTTTTTCAGCTGCACATGGTTCATTATCCAAAATAGACCATATACTAGCTCATTAGACAGATTTAAGTAAGTGCAAAAGAATTGAAGTGATCCCCTTTACATTATCAAACCAAACTGTGATGAAATTAGAGATCAATAGCAAAAGGAACCACAAGAATTTCATAAACACATGGAAATTGAAAAACACTCTTCTGAATAACCAATGGATGACTGAGGAAATTAAAGAAATCAGTTTCTACAGTTAAATGGCAGTGTCAGTACAACATATCAGAATCTATTGGACACAATGAAAGCAATCACCGCAGAAAGAATGGTGGGTATTAAGAAATTAACCAAGGGCTGGGGAATTTAACTCAGCAATGCCACCACCTGCCTCAAAGATGCAAGGTTCTGAGTTTGATCCCCTGTACCTCCCCCAAAAATGAAATCAACTAATAACAAATGCTGGTGGGGCTGTACAGAAAAAGGAATACTTTTCCAATGTTGGTGGGAGTGTAGACTCACTCAACCATTGTAGAAATCACTACAGAGATAACTCAAATAACTAGGGTTAGAAGTCCAATTTGACCCAGCTATCCCCTACTGGGTATCTTCCCCCCAAATATTAAAAGAATAATACCATAATAATATATGTGCACCTAACTATGTTTATAGCATCAGAGTTTGTAATAGCTAAAACTTGGAAACAGCCCAATTGCCCATCAACTGAAACTGGATAAAGAAAATGTATTTTTTCTAAATAAAATTGAGTACTACTCAGCCAGAATGATAAATTAGAGACATTTATAGCTAAATGGATGCACACTGAGACCATAATCTTGAGTGAAATAAATAGGACACACATGTAAATACCAAATAGATTCTCTGGTATGAGAAACTGAAAGTGTAAATAAGGACCAAAATGTATAATAGATGATGTGAAATAGGAAGAAAAGGTGCCAAGGGCAAGGGGAATTGCTAGGGGTAGAGGAAAGGAAAGAAGGGAATGGAATTAATATGAGAAAATGAAAAAGTGGAAACAAAGTCCTTTGTAAATAGAGAGGGGTGGAGGGGTTGAGGAGAGGGCAGGGGAATGAGGAAAAATCAGAATTAAGATATATTATGAAAAGGTACAAATCTCCAATGATGAGGGTTATTATATTGTATGCCTAAAATGTTCCAATAAAATTAATTTAAAGAAAAATGTATTTGCATAAAATGGATGACTATTCAGCCATAAAGAAGTGAAATTAGAGACATTTATAGCTACATGGATGTACATTGAGGGGATACTCTTATGTGAAATAAAGAGGTCACACATGTGTAAATACTAAATAGTTTCTCTGGTATGAGAAACCGAAAGTGTAAATAAGTATCAAAATGTATAATAGATAATGTGAAATAGGAAGAAAAGATCCAAAGGGGAAGGGGAAGTGAGAGTGCTATGGGAAAGGAAATAAGGGACTGGAATTAATATGAAAAAGGGGAAAAATTGAAAACCAGGCCTCTATAGATAGGAAGGGATGGAGGGGTTTAACAGAGGTCAGGCGAATGGGGAAAAAATAAGAACCAAGATGTAGTATGTAAAGGTACAAACACAATAACGAATGTCAACATATTGTATACCTAAATTGTACCAATAAATTTAATGAAAAAAAAAGAAATTTCTCTAGGTAATATATTAACATTTCCGTGGAAAAATTCACCAGAATGGGGCTAGGGATGTAGCTCAGTGGCAGCACCCCTTCCGGGCAAGCCCGAAGATCCCGAGTTTGATATCAGTACCCCCCCAAAAAAAAAATTGATCAGAACATAGGTTTTCTGGAACAAATACTTTTTTTTTTTTTTTTTTTTTTTTTTTTTTTTTTTTTTTTTTTTTTTTTTTTTTTTTTTTTTTTTTTTTTTTTTTTTTTTTTTTTTTTTTTTTTTTTTTTTTTTTTTTTTTTTTTTTTTTTTTTTTTTTTTTTTTTGGTTTTGTGCCTATTGTGATGGTCAGTTTTATTTTACTGACCATCTGAATTGTGTAACCCATTTTTAAAATCTTTTTTGTTAACTGCTGGATAACACAGTAAAAATCTTGGCCCATATTCAAAAAGCACACTGTATCTCTTGGCAGACAACGTACTGCTCACTCATAGTGTTATGTTTCTCATTTCAATGTATCGTTGTATTTTTTCTTAATTGCATATATTTTCCTCTAGGCATATTATTTACATTGTTACACTCTACCTGAAATTTTTTTGAAGTAAAATACTCTGAAAGAGAAAGAATGAAAAAAATTCCATAATATAACCCCACTTTTCACTGAAGCAAACCGGGACAGCATGATAATAATAGACAGCCAGACAGTAGCAGACCTGAAACTGGAACACCCATCTTTCAGTTAGGTAATAACTTAAAATGCAAGACATCAGTGCTGTTAGGCTGTGTGCTGCTATGGTATAATTGCAAGGTTTCCATCAACACTAGGAATCAAACAATGGTCAGAAATAATCAAATTGCTTGTGCTGTTTACTCCATTTTATTTTGAATAATTAAAGTTCCAGAAATAACAGCACAAGCAAAATCAGTGAGGGTAAGTAACAGAAAGTGTCAGCTGCCACTTCTCTTCCATATGCTCAGAAAAATCTTAGGCAACTTCAGCTTGCTGTTTTGTAAATACACACAGAGAAACATTGCAGACTTTACTGGGTGGGACATTATGAGAATTTCAAAGCACACAGTTTTACTCAGGAACATATAGATGAATAAATGTAAAGATTCATTTTATTATCAAGGTCCATTTTTAACTTTTTTTTTTTGTACTGGGGATCAAACTTGAGTCCTTGAGCTTGTGAGGCAGGCCAAGGAACCACTGAGCTAAATAAAACCCCAGCCCCTATCAAGATCCATTTTTGATATAAAATCATTTTTGTCTTATTGAGTTTATTGGTATTTCTAAAGTATACAGTACAGTTACATTCATCACTGGGATCTTGTACCTTTACATGACAGATTTTGTTTCTCATTTTTCCCCCATACTGCTGCCCCCCTTCACCCCTCCACCCTCTCCTATTTATAAGTACTTTGTTTCAATTTTTTCCTTTTCTCATATTTTTATTTCCCCTTATTTCCTTTCCCTTACCATTCCCACTTCCCCTGACACAAAATATCAATTTAATTTTTAAATGATAATGACACCTGGGTGTGGTGGCACATACCTATAATCTCAACACTCACTAAACTGAAGCAAGAGATCACCACAAGTTCAAGGCCAGCCTGGGCTGCATAGTAACTTCAAGGCCCATCTGATTTATAGAGTGAGACCCATTCTCAATAAACAAAAAGAAAGAACAATAATAATGACAATTCAGATTAAGGATAATATTGGGTCTATTAGACAATATTTCTAAGCTATTTTAAAAAATGTGAAACTCAAAACTATACTCCACAGAAATTTGTATTTGTTTTGGAGCTTGATATTGTGTTAGTATCATGCAAAGACTCTCTAGAGGATACTTCTTGCCTTCCTTGGTTTTCTGAATATAAAAGCAGCTATTCAAATTGTAGAAAACTGAAGGATTAAAAGGTATAGAAAAGAAAATAAAAATGAGAGATTTGACATTCACAGAAATAATTATAGCTAATATTTATTAAAGTTTACTTAGTGTTAACACAAGTGTAGGCATCTTACATACACCTTCTATACTTCTCTGCAACTCTACAGCTACTTAACCTTATTTTACATTACTTAGGCTTAATTTCAACCAAAAGAAGACTAGGCTCAGTGGGGCTAATTACAATGGTTAATAAACTAAACCTATACCTAAATCTAACGTTGATACTAACCATTAAAACCATACTCCAATACACAGGTACTTAAATTCCAAGACTATCACTAACACCAACCCTACATCTTACCCTAAATTTAACTGAAACCCCTTAATCCAGGTGCCTGAAATCCTACACCATTCCTAACTAAAACTAATCCTAAAACTAACTCTAACACTAACCATAAAAACCACACTTCAGTACACAGATAGTTAAATTTTGCCACTATTCCCTAGACCTATCCTAACCCTAAGATTATCCATTATTTCCATGGACAAAAGCACAGGTACATAAAATAATACATTATTCCTAGCCATGAAGTCAAAATCTAATGTTGATACTATCAACACTACACTACAATACACAGATCCTTAGATTCCAAGACTATCACTCAAACCCTAATTTAAACCCTAACTCTACCCCTAATCATAACCCAGGTACCCACATTACAACACTATTCCTAACCAATATCCTAAAGCAAATGCTAAAACTAACCATCAAAACCACACTCCAGTATACCGGTTGTTAAATTCAGACACTATTAGTACCACTAAGCTAAACCATAATCCTAAAACTACCCTATTCCCAGGGACCAATACACAGGTACATAAAATAATACAATGTTTCTGACCCTAACACCAAATCTAAAGCTGTTACTATCAAATCCACACTCCAAAACACAGGTATTTAAATTCAAAGACAATCACTTACCCCAACCCTGACCCTAAGACTAACCAAGTTACCTGTATTCCTGAACCATTCCTAAACCTAATCCTAAAACATATGCTAACACTAACCATGAAACCCACACTGCAGTGCACAGGTTGTTAAATCCCTACACTCTTCCTATCCCTGACTTAACCCTTACCCTAAACCTACCCATTATTCCCACAGGCCAATATACAGCTGCATCAAATAATACATTATTCATAACCCTAAAGGAAAATCTAATGCTGATACTAGCAAACCCATACTCCAATACATAGGTGTTTACATTTCAAGACTATCACTTACCCCAAAACTAACCCTAACCCTCACACTAATCCTAACCCTAACAATAAACCTAACCCAGGTAACTGCAGTCCTAAACAATTCCTAACCCTAATCCTAACACTAACCATCAAACCCACACTACAATAAACAAGTAGTTAAATTCCACCACTATTCCTACACCTGGGTTTAATCCTAACCCTGAGCCTACACATTATTCTAAAGGAAACTATTATTCCAAAAGGCCAATACAGAGTAACATCTAATAATATATTATTCCTAACTCTAACACCAAATATAATGCTGATACTGTCAAACACACATTCCACTATACAGTTACTTAAGTTCCAACACTATCACTTACCCCAACTTCAACCCTAATCCTAAACCTACACCTACCCCTAACCCAGGTACCTACATTCCTACACCATCACAAACCCAAATTGAAAATTTAAAGTTAACACTAATCATCAAAGCCACACTCAAGTATAAAGGTTTTGAAATTCTTACACTATTCCTAATCCTAGGCCTAACACTAACCCTAAACCTTAACCCAAACAATTCCCATCATACCTGAACTGCAATGCTCAGGTACTTGGAATCCAACTCTATTGCTCACCCTCATAAAAATATTTGTCTTAAACTTTATTCTCACAATCCAATTATCAGGTAGTTGAATTCCAACCATATCTCTCTCCCCAATCCTAACCCTAATCTTAACCCAAACCCTAACCCTAACCATTATTTCCACAGTCAAATGCACAGGTACTTGGAATTCTACAATGTTCTAACACTATGGCCAAATCCAATGCTGATACTAACTATGAAATCCAAACACTAATACAAAAATACTCAAATTTCAAGACTATCACTTACCCCAACCCTAACCCTAACCATACCCCTGAACCTAACCCAGCTACCTGCATTCCTACATGATTCTTAACACTAATCCTAAAATTAACATGAAAACTAACCATCAGAACCACACTCCAGTACACAGAAAGTAAAATACCGACACTATTCCTAAACCTAGGCCAAATCATAACCCTGACTTTAACCCTAATACTACACGTTACAGCTGGGCTGCATTGTTCACATACTTGGAACCCAACACTATACCTCACCCTCATAAAAATCCTTGGCCTAACCTTCATTCTCACACTCTAACTAACAGATACTTGAATTCCATCTATATCCCTATCTCCAAACCTAACCCTACCCATAAAGCTAATCATTATTCCTATGGTCCAATACACAGGTACTTGAAATCCTGCACTATTCCTAACCCTAATGCCAACTCTAGTCCTGATACTAAGAAACCACACTCCAATACACAGGTATTTAAATTACAAGACTATCACTTACCTGAACCCTAACTCTATCCCTAACTCTATCCCTATCTCTACCCCTAAACCTCACCCAGGTACCTATATTCCTATAGCATTCCTAACACTAAACCTACAATCAAAGCTAAAACTAACAATCAAACCTACACTCCAGTACACAGGTAGTGAAATTCTGACACTATTCCTAACCCTAGTCCTAACCCTAACCTTAATCCTAACTCTAGCACTACCCATTATAATTGCACAGAAATGCTCAGGTACATGTAATCAAATACCTTAAAAACCCCACATCATTTCCCTACCTTCATTTTCACACTCAAATTATCAGTAACTTTAATTCTATTCATATCACTATCCTTAAACATAACCCTAACCATTACTCCCATGGTCCAATGCACAGGTACTTGAAATCCTACACTGTTTCTAATATTAATGCCAAATCTAATGCAAATACTAGCTATAAAATGCACATTCCAATACACAGGTACTTAAATTCCAAGACTATCACTTATCCCAATCCTAATCTGAAACCTAACCCTAAACCCAACTCCATTTCAGATACCTGAGTTCCTACAACATTCCTAAACCTAAACTTAAAAAAAATATGCTAACACTAAATATCAAAAACACACTCTGCTACACAGCTACTTAAATCCAGACACTATTAGTAATCCAAGGACTAACCCTAACACTAAGCCTATTTTCCCCCCAGGCGAATACAAAGTTACATCCAATTACACATTATTTCTAACCCTAACACCAAAAGTTAATGCTGATAATAACTATCAAACTCACACTCCAAAAGACAGATGCTTAAATTCCTGGACTATCACTTACCCTAACTCTGATCCTAACCCTAACACCAACCTTAACCTAACACTAACCCTAGACCCAACACTAACCCTAACCAAGGTACCTGCATTCCTATGCCATTCTTAACCCTATCCTAAAACTAAGGCTAACCCTCACCATCAAACCCACACTCCAGTACACAGGTAGTAAAACCTGACACTATTCCAACACCTAGTCCTAAACCTATCCATTATTTCCAAGGGCCAATACACAACTGCTTCAAATATTACATTATTCATAACCTTAACGCCAAATCTAATGCTGATACCATCAAACCCACACTCCAATACATGGTTCCTTAAATTCCAAGTTTATTACTTACACCAACCCTAAACCTAACCATAACACTAGCACAGGTACCTGCATTCCTATATCATTCCTAATCCTAATCCTAATATACTCCAATTGTCACGTATTTTAATTCCATCCATATCCCTAACCCCAAAGTTAACCCTAACCCTAACACTAGCCCTTATTCCCATGGTTCAACACAGACTTCAAATTCTAGACTAATCCTAAACCCAATGCCAAATCTAATGCTAATAGTAACTCCAAAACACAGCTACTTAAATTCCAGCAATATCACCTACTCAACACTGACCCTAACCTTTAACCTAAAATGAAAACCTGTGTACCTACACTATTCCTAATCCTAATTCCTAAAACAAAAACTAACAATACCTATCAAAGACAAACTACAGCACAGAAGTAATTAAATACCAACACTATGCCTATCCTTAGGCCTAACAATAACTCTAAGAACACCATTATTCTCAAGGTCCAATACATAGGTACTTCAAATGAGAGATTATTCCTACACCTAAACCCAAACCTAGTTATAATACCAACTATCAAACCCACACTCCAATACACAAGTACTTAAATTACAAGACCTTCACTTACCCCAAACCTAACTCTAACCTTAACCATTAACCTAATGCTAACCCTACCACAAACCCAGGTACTTGCATCCCTATGTATTATTATCCTTAATCCTAAAAAACACTAACACTAACAATTAAACCAGACTCCAATACACAAGTAGTTAAATCCTGACACAATTCCTACCCCTAGGCCAAACTCTAACCCAAAGCCTACCCAGTATTCCCACAGATACATCAAATAATACATTATTCCTAACCCTAAAGCTAAATCTAATTCAACCCAATAGTCCAATACACAGGTACTTTAATTCCTAGACTATCACTTATGTCAACCCTAACCTTAACCAAAAACCTAACCCTAAACCTCAACCTAACAATAGTACCTGAATTCCTACACCATTCCTAACCCTAATTCTTAAAGTAATGCTAACACTAACAATCAAACCCAAACTCCAGTACAAAGGTAGTTAAATTCCAACACTAGTCCTACCCCTAGGTCTAATTCTAACCATAAGCCTACCCATTTTCCCACAGTCCAATACACACGTATTTCAAATAGAACAATATTCCCAAACTTATCACAAAATCTAATGCTGGTACTATCAAAAGCACACTCCATTACATAGGTTCTTAAATTCTAAGACTATAACTTACCCTAACCCTAACCCTAACCCTAACCATAATCATAACATTTATAGCCATGCTGAAATTCTCAGGTATAGAAATCCAACACTATACCTCACCCTCATAAAAATCTATATCCTAATCTTCATACTAACAATCCAAATGTCAGGTACTTGAATTCCATCTGTATCCCTAATCCCAAAGCCTAACTCTAGCCCTAAATCTACCTCTTATTCCCACAGTCCAATACACTGGTACTTGAAATTTTACACTATTATTAATCCTAATGCAAAATCTAATGCGGATACTATCAAATCCTAACGCCCATCCACATGTATTTAAATTCTGATTATCACTTATCCCAATCATAAACCCATACCCTAACCCTAACCTTAATACTAACCCAAGCACCTTCCAATCTGTAACATCCCTAACCCTAATCCTAAAAATAAAGCTAGCACTAACTATCAAACCCACACACCAGTATACAGGGAGTTAAATTAAGAAACTATTATTACCCTGAGGCCTAAAGTTAAAGGTAAGCACAACCATTATTCCCATAGTCCAATAAAGAGGTACACCATTCCTAAACCTAACACCATATTTAGTGCTGATGGTAACTTTCAAACCCATACTCCAATACACAGGTACTTAAATTCCAAGACTAACAATTACCCCAACCCGAATTCTAACCCTAGCTTCATCCTAACCCTAACCCTAAACCAGGTACCTGCATGCCTACACTATTCCTAACCCTAATCCTAAAACTAATGATAACACTATCAAACAGGTAGAAAAATTCTGACAGTATTCCTAACCCTAGACCTAACCCTATCCCTTATTTTTAACAGTAACCCTAACACTAAACATCATAGCCAAACTCCAATGCAGATAATTGAAATTCAACACTATAATCACCCTCTTAAAAATTCTTACCTAAAATTCATACCACCAGTTGTCAGTCACTTGAATTCCATCCATATCCTTAACCCCAAGCCTAACCTTATCCCTAAACCTAGCCATTATTGCAATGGAGAAATACAGAGGTACTTGAAATCTTACACTATCCCGAAGCCTAACACAAAATCTAATTCTGATCCTAATATCAACCCTACACTCCAATACACAAGTACTTAAATTTCAAGACTATCACTGCAATCCTAACCCTTAATCTAACCCTAACCATAAACCTAATCCTTACTCAGGAATCTGCATTCCTACATCTTTCCTAGCCCTAATCCTAAAGCTAACATGAACACTAAACATCAAATCCACACTCCAGTACTTCGGTAGTTAAATTCCAATGCTATTCCTAACCCTAGGCCTAACCCTGACCCTAGCAATAACCCTAACCCTGACACTGCTCATC
Source organism: Fukomys damarensis (assembly GCF_012274545.1). Lineage (NCBI taxonomy): Eukaryota > Metazoa > Chordata > Mammalia > Rodentia > Bathyergidae > Fukomys > Fukomys damarensis. Next base: position 22,598,713 of record NW_022900950.1, read on the forward strand.
ATATCCACAGTGCAATCCTCAGGTATGTGAAATCCAACACTATACGTCTCCCTCATAAAAATCCTTACCCTAACCTTCATACTTACACCCCAATTCTCATGTACTAGAATTCCATCTATATCCCTAACCTCAAACCTAAGCATCATCCCAAACCCAATCATAAGCAAGATCCAAGAAAGAGCTACTTGCAAGCCTAAACAATGCTGAACACTAAACATAAATTTAGCACTGATAATAGGGATCAAATGCAGACTCCAAAACACAGCTACTTAAATTCCAAGACAATAACTTACCAGCCTAACCTAAACCGTCACCCTACCCATTATCTCGAAACAAGGACCTGCATTCCTATACCATTTCTAACTGTAATCCTAATTCTAATGCTTACATTAACCATCAAATCCACACTCCTTTACACAGGTAATTAAATTCCAACACTATTCTTAACCCTAGGCCAAACCCTAACCCTAAACCCAATACTACCCATCATGGCCACACTACAATGTTCAAGGGTTGATATCCAACACTATACCTCACCCTCATAAAAATAGTTACTCTGAGCTTCATATTAACAGTCCAAATACCAGGTACTTGAATACAATCTATATCTCTAACCCCAAACCTAATCATAACCCTAAACCTAACCATCATACCAACAGTCCAAAGCACAGGTACTTGAAATCCTACATTAACCCTAACCCTAACTGAGGATCAGGTTCATGTCTGGCTGAGTCAAGAGCACTGTAAGCATCTCTTGTGAGAAAACTCCAAGGCCTATCAGGGCTGGAATAATCCACCCCCTAGGGTATGTAGAGATCTGACCTTAGACAGATAAACTGTTACTCTCAAAAACCTCCAAAGTCCTGACTCCATTCTCCTCAGCCCCTAAAACATACAATCGAAAAATTAACATGTGGCCAATAACGATGTGCCAAATATCCCGATTTCACCCTGGCTCCACCCCTGCCTAACCCTCTCCAATAGCGATCCAATAGTGTCACTCTGGCTCCACCCTACCTTATGCTATATAAGTCTGTGCATTTCCTCAATAAAACAAAAGCATTCCAGAAACCTCCCCAGATTCTGCTTGGTGATTCTGCACCTTACCCTCCCAATTCAAGCTCCTGAACCTTTTCCCACAAGTGGGCTTGCAGATGACAACACCTAACCTCAAATTTTAAGCTGATACTAAGTGTCAATTCAGCATTCTAATACACAATTAGTTGAATTCCAAAATTATAACTTACTACAACCTTAAGCATAACATAGAACTCTAATCCCAAAATTAAGCCTAATACTAACCATCAAACCCAAATTCCAAGACTTACCACTTCCATTTCAAGACTATCACTTACCCCAACCCTAATCCTAGACCTAAATCTAACCCTAAGACTGACACAAGTACCTAACTTTCTATACAATTCATTATCCTAATCCTAAAACTAATGTTAATACTATTAAACCCATATGCCAATATAAAGGTAGTTAAATTCTGACACTATTCATAGCCCTAAGCTAACCCTAACCCTAACCCTAACGCTATCCCTAATACTATCCAATACAACTATCCTGCAATGCTCAGGGACTGAAAATCCAACACTATACCTCACCCTCATAAAAATCCTTTCCCTAACCTTCATAATCACACTCCATTTGTCAGGTACTTGATACCCATCTGTATTCCTGACACCAAACCTAATCCTGCCCCAAACACTAACCATTATACAGTCCAATATACATATACTTGAAATCCTACAGTATCCCTTACCCTAACCCCAAATCTCATGCTTACACTAACCATCAAACCTACACTCCAATACACAGTTACTTAAATTCCAAGACTACCTAAAACCTAACCCTAAGTATAACATTAACCCTGACCCAATTACCTGCATTCCTACTCCATTCCTAATCCTAATCCTAAAACTAATGCTAACACTAAACATCAAACTCACACTCCAGTACACAGGTAGTTAAATTCTGACACTGTTCCTAACCCTAGGCCTAACCCTAACCCTATTCCTAGCCCTAACCCTAACACTACCCATGATAACCACACTGCAGTGCTCAGATACTTGAAATCCAACACCATACCTCACCCTCATAAAGATCCTTACTTTAACCTTCATACTCTCACTCTAATTATCACATACTTGAATTCCATTCATATTCTTAACCCCTAGACCTAAGTATAACCCTAACTCCAACCATTACAATGAGGATCCAATACATATTTACTTGAAATCCTACACTATTCCTAACCCTAACTCCAGATCTTATGCTGATACTAGCCATCAAACCCACATTCCAATGCACAGACACTTAAATTCCAAGACTATCACTAACCCCAACCCTAACCCTATCCCTAACCCAAATACCTACATTTCTCCACCATGCCCGTGAGCTCTCTATCTAGGATATTTGGTAGGTGTGTTTCACACAGTACTTCTCTTACCAACTATTGCATAACAAATCAAGCCAATAATGCCTTAAAAGAAAAAAAAAAACCTGGTGTAAAAATTCTGTCTCACCAGAAAGAGTAGTCTCTGCCTCAGGATGTCACCTAGAGCATCTTACCTGGGCTAAAGGATCCAAGGTGGTCTCACCCACACATCTGACATGCAGCTGGTAAGGATGGACCAACTGGAGATTGGCTGGGCTTCTCTCTTTCCTTTTATAATTTCTCATCCTCTGGGGTTCTTTTTTCTCTCCCCTGACCCATTTTTCCAGCCAGGTAGTTTAAATTCTTTACATGATGGCTGATTTCCAAAATAATGACAAATAGAAGCTTCAAAATCTCTTAAAACTTTAGTCTTTGCAGTCAGCCAACATCACGTTGTCAAAGTAAAGCCAAAAATATACACAAAAGTATCTAATAAAAGAAGTTTGTGAAGAATAGAACTGTAATCCAGGTCACACATACATAGGTCATATGTCCTCTGCTGTATACAGAGAACAAAGATAAGCCTGGAAGGTTTATTGGGACAGAGAGCTCTACCCAATTTGTTTGAGGTAGCTGATCAGCTCTGACTGCCTAGCACAGCAGTTATTGTGTAAAGCTGGTCTAGTAGACATTTCCATCCTCAATTACTGAGAAAATTTTAATCTTAAGGAAAGGCAGAATCTTGCCAAATTGACCTAGTGAGGCAGGTCCTAGAACTCAAAAGACCAGGCCAGATTCAGGGGCAAAGGAAGACAGACTTCACCTCTTTATAGGAGAGGGGCAAACAGAAAATTTTTCAATTTCAGAACACCAAATTTCTTTAAAGCACTAGCGATCTAGTTTGTAATTTTGCTTCCTACACCAGTATATTGAAAATATTCATGTGTGTGTGTGTGTGTGTGTGTGTGTGTATGTGTGTGTATGCTGTTTTATTTGTAATCAACATCAGATGCTCAGTAGATGAGATAAATGTGTGATGATGGAGGATGCATGAGGCAATATGTAGTCAGAAACTTGCCAGTGGAGCACAAACTAGGACATTTGTTTAGTACAAATGTGCAGTAATGCCTTCCACCAAGCTTCACCAATGTCTACTCAAAGGTCTGCAATTTTGGAAAACAGAATATTATGAGCAGTACAGCTGAAGCAAAAAGATCATCATGTAGTAATTTACCTGTGTGGTAAAAAGCAGCAGAAATCAGAGAAGTTTTGTCAAGAAATCTTAGATTTAGACTATTTATATTCAGGATGTTTTTACCTCTATTATCACTGAGATTCTAAGAACAAACTTATAGCAACATCTGCTTCATTTTTGGGTATTCAGTTAAACCTAGGGATTTCTGAAAGGCCAAAGTAACTACTCAAATAAAACTAAAGATTTCAATGCTGACAATGATAAATGTAACTGTATTGTTTGCTTCAAATGTACCAATAAACTTAATGGGGGAAAAAATTTCAATGCTGAATTGCAGTCCAAGTTCAAATTGGGCAAAGGTAATTGCTCAGATGGAGAATAATGGGTAGAAAATATCATTTTTGGGTTAAATTACAACTGGAGTTGTGTGTATGAACTCATCATTTAAGATCTTAATTCCAAAAAGGAGTTTAAAGATGTAAGGATCTATAGAGTAAGTTCAAATTGAGCAAAGGTAATTGCTCAGATGGAGAATAATGGGTAGAAAATATCATTTTTGGGTTAAATTACAACTGGAGTTGTGTGTATGAACTCATCATTTAAGATCTTAATTCCAAAAAGGAGTTTAAAGATGTAAGGATCTATAGAGTAAAGTCTAACAACTCCAGTTTTCTATTCTCATGTAAAGTGATATAGGAGACAAAAACAAATGGATTATCTGGCCTAGATCATAGGTTTTTAAAATAAAGGAGGGCTTAAATAAACAAAGCTCTAAAGATTTTATGGAAACTACTACTCTAAACTAATATTATATTTTAGAAATTTCATTTCTTTGAAAAGTAATTCTTGGCTTTGTTCTTTTTCCATAGCTCATTCTTTTCAACCTATGAACTATAATATTTTGGCAGTTTTAAGATTATTTTGGAAGGTTGATAAAGGTGGGCCAGAAAAGAAAACACTGATTTCTAGAAACAGAGAAGCTTACCCTTGAAAATATGGAACATAGAGTAAATATACTGTGGGTAACTTAAAAGCTCTGATCCAATAGTTTGTTTAATCTGATTTATTCAAATTTTTAAAAATGTGTCAAATGAAAAGACCAGGACATTCTTTTGTGGGTAGGATCACTGAATAAAAGTATAATTGCCAAAGTATTCCTTTTATGCTCAAAAATAATGAGACGATAAAATCAAGCTAATTGTATTATTTTTTTCTTTAAAATAGAACAAATATATTGTAAGTATTTATGAAAAAAGATTCAGGCACATCTATGACATTAAATTGTCTCACAAGCATAGAAAGAAATCTTATTGTTTTTATTTAATTATAGGTAACAAATACATAGTCACTTCATTGTACTACCATTAATTTAGCTTTCAGAAATTGGGATGGGGGAATTCTACTTTAAATGGTACTAGATAATAAATGGATCATAAAAGATCGTATTATTCAAGAGAAAGATGCTAAATTAGCCAAGTATGTATGTGTCAACCCTGAATAAGAGAAGGGAAAATAAATGAATAATTTTCTAAATAATATTACCCACCAGCGGGAGCCTAGACACTTAAGAAGAATATGAGTAATACCTGAGGTTGACTGGAAAACTAAATAACTTGTTCTCTGTGTTTCAGTATTAAAAAATATACCCATAACATCTTCTAAATGACACTAGCTTTATTTCACAGAAACAAATGTCATAAGAAATCAAATAGCATTTATGAACAATGACTCTGGAGCTATATTTGTGTTTTGAATGAATCCTTTCATCATAGCAGGTTATAAATAAAATATGAATCCTTGCTTTGCACATTAGTAGCCAACGCATGTACAATTTGTTTGTCACTGTACATATTGAATCCAGGCCTGATAAGAAGAAGAATTTGTTATTTTAAAACTCTATAGCCTGGCTTAATCTTGGATAATATGAACAGAGGGAAATAGTTCTAAAAGATGGCAGAATTCTCCCAGCCGAGGAAATTTTGAAGCATCTCTTAGAGAACAACACCAAAGAGTCCATCAGCTCATGCTTGTCCACTACTAAGTGATCCCAGTGGCTACAGACGTGACTTCTCAGAGCACTAGGAGAATGTAAACCACACTGTGCTTTCCAAGGCTGATACTGAAAGTGCTGCCATACCAATTTCAGTGTTAGGTTTTCTTAATGTGTTATCACTAAAGTACTGTGTTTCTTTGTTTCCATCACTCTATTGATAAAGAAGCCTGATCATTTTATGTCTATGAAAACACTATTAAACATGAAAGTATTATAATTTAACAGATGCTAATGCCCTTAATAGTAACATATGAATATGTTTAATGCTTTATAATATATGTAATATATATATATGGAATATATAT
>NW_022900950.1:22604742-22607863 GCF_012274545.1 Fukomys damarensis
TATATAATATATATATAAAACTGTATTCCAGGCTTCCCTTTAGATAGTTTATATATATTAACTAATTTTTCAGCAACCTGTGTAATAGGTACTATTATTACCCTCATTTTACTAAGGGGAAAACTGAAAGAGAGGTTAAGTAACTGGCCCAGTAGCACATTGAAAGTGGTAGGATGAGGATTTAAACCCAAGCACTCCAGTGTCAACATAGTCCTACTTCCTGCCTCCTTACATATGATATTTAAAGAGGCTCTAATTTTCTTGAAAATACAGGATTGACTTTCATGAATAAGCACTATCCTGCTGACAAATAAAAAGTGGCTGACTGGAGGGATCCTTTACTCTGAGGAGAGGATGACATGGTGTGTATGTGTGCATATGTGCTTGTGGTCTTTTGTTGGTAGCATGTGAGAAGTATTGAAAGTCATGTTAATAAAAACTTACTAGAGAAAGGCTAATTATTGTTTAAGGAACACATGCTGTTTATCGACTTGGATTAAAACTGAATAACACTTTTTTACAGTTCCTAGTGGGAGTTAACAGGCCCTAAATCACTTCTCTCTATCTGGACATTCTATCTATATAAACATTCATCTTTCAAGATTCAATGCTACTCCTCCCACACACTAACAATTCTTCCCTGTCCTTCATAGCCTGAATCTTTCAAATTTCCTTCTGTTAGTTACTTTTCTTTCATTGATGAGACAAAATACCTGACACCCAAAGTTAGAGGAGAAGGGTTTTATTTAGTTTACAGTTTGTAGAGGTTTCAGTCCATAATTGGTTGGCTCCAAGGCTCGGTGGTAGAGGGGCAGCAGTTCATGGTGGTGGAAGCAGCAAAAATAACAAGGGAGGCAGGACAATAGTCACAGAGGAGAAACAGTTCATAGTGCCCACAAGGTAGCAAAAGCAACAAGGGTCTTCCTGTTCCTTTTATCTTATTTAGACTACTTAGGTCAGGTAGCACTCACTCCCTTAATCCTAGTGCCCCTGGGCCTAACCCAATCTTGAATCAATCACATACTGTATGAAAAAGAATGGGGCTTTGGGAGACATCTAAGACATCTAACCTCAAACCATAATGCCTTCTTATTCAGTCCCTGTACAACATAATATATGCACCATTCAATGACACTTTAAGTATTTCACACCCTGTGACATTTTCTACTCCTGCCTCATTTTCAAATTTTCTGTTATAGTTTGAATTCCCTCTGTAGCTTCATTGAAAATTCATTCGGAGACATAATTCTTTCCATAATCCACAGAGTCTTGTAAAATATGTTGTCTATAAAATAAATATTTATTATGACTGCCATTAAATGATCCTTGCCAAGGTTTTCACTTAACAAATGCATGCTCTCTGTCACAAGGAGATTAAGTGAATAATCTATGGTTACACTAATATTTTTAAAGCTGACCAAACAACCTGTGAGACAATATCTCATACCACTTCTACATTTGGAAAATATCAATAACCCAGTCTTTTTCTCACTCTATATTCCCAAAGAATACAAAGTGTATTATAAATCTCATTAATACAACTTGAATGAAAATAATATTGTTTTAACTAACACAGAAATCTTATGAAACCTAGAAATGTGACATTCAAATAACTCCTTCAAGGAACCAGACTAAACATTTTTTGGCTATTTTTTTTGTAGAGTTGTTTTAATAATCATTCATGATAGTGGGCAACCGACCATCACATAATGCTCTCCTGCATTATGGTACATTTTTAAATGGGAAAGCCATGTCTACTTTACTCACCAGAGTATGAGAATCTGATGCCTAACATAGATACTTAATAAATATTTATCAGGTGCAAAATGAGTGACTAAACAAGGACTGTTGTTATTGAGAACATCTTCATGTATTATGTTTGGTCCTAACAAAAATTACCTGAGATAGTTGCTCCAAAAGAGAAAAATGGGCTGAGGGAAATTAACAAGGCTGCCCTTGGTTGCATAGGTACTACTGTCTGTCCATATGCTGGCTTAGGGACATAACTTCTAACAGCTGTAAGCAGTCTTAGTTTTCTCACTTTGTATGAGTCCCTTTGTGACAAATAACTATTTGCTCTTTAAACTTCACAAAGGTAAAAAGCTCACATTCTACTTATTCTAAATAATTATGAAGGGATGTGTTTTTTATTGAAACAATGTACTTGAACTTGTAAATATTCAGGAAATTTTTGCAATATGAAAAGCACTGGTATAAGCATACAATCCTATCTGATACCATTAGCGCTTACTTTAGCTGTAAGTAGAGTTTTATGTTGATAAAATGAAAAGAGAGCCATTATCATGAACTCTTATAAAGAGCTAAAAGGTATTTATTAAATATTTGACAACGGAATGAATTCAAACATTATATTAAGTTTATATTTGACAAGTGAATGAATTAATGCATTATGTCAAGGAAATAGCCTTGAAACTATTTCAGACTATTACTAAGTCAATAACTAGGGAACAGGAAAGACAATTATTTTATTTTGTTTTAATGGAATACTTGTATAACATATTCAAATTCTGGAGTATTAAACATTTCTCAGTTTATTTTATCAGGCTGAAAATTTGGATCTAAGTGAACTGAAACAAGTATGTCAATACCCCACTTAAAAATAATTCCTAAAAGCTAAACCAAAAAGAAATGTACTTGAACAAAATGAAGCACGTAAAAATTATTCTTAGAATAATAAATTTAATTATTCTTTCTTTTTATCGGATTAAGTAGACTGTGTAGGTGTCAGTGCTGCAGAACTTAGCAGATACACTAAAAGTATATGAAAAATGCATAAAACAAAGCTTTCATTTGTGTCATATTAATCATTTAAATGTAGAATTTTATTTTATTTTTAAGCGATCTTATTTCTTCTTATACTTATTTTACATACCTAACAGCCTGAGTTTCAGTACAAGTAATCTTCAGGCAAGAAAGACACTACTACAAAATAATTTGTAAAGTAAAACTAATTTATAGTGAATTCTCCAAGAAATTCACTTCTTTATATTTCAAATTAACTTTTTCATGTTATACATTATTATAAATAAATCCAGGGCTGGGGATTTAGCTCAGTGGTTCCACTGCCTGCCTTGCAAGTGCAAGGTCCTGAGTTTGATCA
>NW_022900950.1:22608062-22723431 GCF_012274545.1 Fukomys damarensis
TAAAAAAAAAAAAAAAAAAAAAAAAAAAAAAAAAAAAAAAACAACTAAAAATTAAATTAGTTAATTAAATTATATAGCTTCTATAAAGTAATTTCCCCTTTGACCTAGGAATAATCATTTCTGTCCCTTGAAGGAAAGTGATAAAAATTAAAATTAATACTAAACCATAGAAATTATCATTTTAAAACTTGTTCAATGCATATATATATATATATATATATATATATGTTACATTTAACACTATTACTTTCTTACATATTCATAATGTGCACAGCTCCATTTAATCAAAAATGCTTGACAGCATGACCTGGTCCTGTCACATTAATAAGACATGGATAGCCACTGTTATAAGAAGTAACTTTTTTAAAAAATCTTACAATTTAATTTTTTTAATTCAATATTTTTCCCTTTTGATTCTAGTTTTTATTGGTTTGTTTTTTAAGATAAAGTCTCACTGTGTACAGTTCAGTCTGGCCTTGAACTCACTATGCAGCCCAGTCTGGCCTCAGACACAGGGCAGTCCTCCTGTTTCAGCCTCCTGAGTGCTGGGATTACAGGTGTGCAAACCTCCCACCACCACCAGCTGAGTGTTAAATTTTTAATGAGGGAAATTAGGTCAATAGAATGATGAGTAGAAAAGGAAGAACACAGCAAGGTTTAGTGATGATGTTACTACATGCATTGTAAGTTACTCTACAAGTAAGTTTCTTTGCTTGTTTATTTTACATGATTAACATGGAAACAATAAATAGATCAGTGGCTGTTAGGAGATAGGGAAGAGAGAAGAATAAATAGATATAAATAGGGCAATGAAAGTATTCTTTGTGAAAGTATTCTTATGATACTATGGGAGTGGTTACATGGCAACTACATTTATCAAAGCCCACAGAATGCACACCACCAAGAGTGAACTTATGAAAACTATGGCCCTTTGGTGATAATTATATGCCTATGCAGGTTCATCAGTTGTACCAAATGTACACTCAGGAGCAGGTGTTGATAGTGGTGTGATTGTGGGGGATAGGCAGGGACTATATGGGAACTCTGTACTTTCTTCCGTTTTGCTATGAACCTCTAAACCTGCTCTAAAAAGAAGTCTTTTTGGGGAGAGAGAGAGAGAGAGAGAGAGATTAAGAGAGAGAGAGACTTCTAATAGATTCTGTTCATTCCTAGCCACCTTCTCCATAGTCCCTTTGTGGAGGCCTGAAAAAAAGATTATCCTGAAGTGTAAATGATTGAATTCCATACTTGAAATCAAGAGAAATATTTGCATATCATAGGGAAACAGATATTATTATATCACTAACACCAGAGATCATGTCTTGTTCAATGTTTTCAATTTTATAAATTCATTAGTACAATTCCTCGCATGTAAATAGTATTTAAGAAATAAGGGACGTGAAGAGACAACTTACAGGGCAGTTAAGTTGGTTGGCTTGAGATTTCTCAGGGTTCTAATAAAGCTCACTTCTGGGAGTGTAAGTCATGGAGATGTGACTTTGGGTATCATATATATTGTCCCTGGTCCCTTCCTCTCTACTATTCCCCTGCTGTGATTCCTGGCTGCCATGAAGGAAGCAAATCTGCTCTGCTGTGCCCTTCCACATTGATGTTTCTACATTGGAGCCTGTTAACCGTGGACCGAAACTATGATCCAAGCAAGCCATTTCCTTCTGGAAGTTGTGTCAGGTGTTTCCTAGCAACAGGAAAGCTGACTATTCTAACCTGTGATGAAGGCTGAATGAATTAATACTGTTAAAATATCCATACTAGCAAAACAAATATCAAATTCAATGTACTCTCTGTCATCATTCCAGTGACATTTTTTCACAGAAAAAGAAAAAGTTCCTAAAATTCATGTGAAACCACAGAAGACCTAAAATAGCTAAAGCAGTCTTTAGGAAAAAGAACAAAATCCAGGGCATAACACTACATTTCAAAGCTACTACAAAGCTATCATAACAAAAACACCATGGTACTGCCATTAAAAAAAAAATAGATGCATAGACCAGGAATTTAAATAAAAAGCTCAGAAACAAATCCTCAAATTATGGCCAAGTGATTTTAGACAAAGGAGCCAAGGATGAACAGTGGAAAAAGTGCAGGGTCTCTAGCAAATGGTGTTGGGAAACAGATTCACATGAAGAATGAAAGTCAACTCCCCACCTCACACCATGCACAAAAATCAATTCAAAATGTCTTACGGACTTAAAGGTAATACCTAGAACCATAATACTATGAGAAGAGATCATGGGGAAATGCTTCACAACATCGGGATATCTTGAGTATGACTCCAAAATGACACAGCAAGGGATTATAGCAAAGTGAAAAGTTTCTACCCAGCAGAAGAAACAGTCTACAGAGTGAAAAGACAGCCTACAGAATGGGAGAAAATGTTCGCCAACCATGCATGTGTTAAGAGGATACTATGCAAAATATATGAGGAAATAATTTCAATAGTAAAAAAAGGATCTGAAGAGAAAGTTCTTAAAAGCAGATGTATAAGTGGACAAACAGTATATTTTCAAATGTTAAGTATCACTAAGCATCATGTAAATGAAAATCAAACTATAGTAAGATATCACTTCATGATTATTACAATGGATATTTTCAAAAAGATAAAAGGTAAGTGTTGGCAAGGGTGCAGAGGAAGCTGTATGTATTGTTGAGAATGTAAATTAAAGTTTAACCATTATGGAAAACTGTACAAAAGTTCTAAAAAATTGAAAAATATGTAGCTCAATGCTAGGCTACTTGCCTCATCTGACATTCTTACTTCTGGATATATATCCAAAGAAAATGAATCTGTATGTCAATGAGATAGCTGTACTCTTAGTTTGTTACAGCACTATTCACAATTACTAAAATCCAGATTCAAACTATCAACAAATGAATGGATAAAGAAAATATAGTATGTGTACATGATGGAATAGCCCTTAGTCTTAAAATATAGGGAAAGAGCAAGAAAGAGGGAGGGAGGGAAGGGGAGGGAGAGGAGAGGAGAGGGGAGGGGAGATGAAACAAAGAGAACGGAAGAGAAGGAGAAGGGAAGAGGGGAAGGAAGGGAAGAGAAGCAGGGATGAAGAGAAAGAGAGAAGGAGGAGGAAGAAGGGATAGCATGGACATCATGTTACGTGAAATAAGCCAGAAAGATACAACATGATCGCACTTATATGAGAGTAAAAAACTTGATGTTGAAGGAGAAGAGAATAAAATGATGGTCTCTAGAGGTGACTATGGTGGGTAGGAAAATTGTTGGTCAAAAGAAAACATTGCACATAAACAAGAAGGCTAAGTTAAAGAAATCTCTTGTACATCGTGGCGACCACAGTTAATAACACTATACTTTATATCTGAAAATTACTAAAGAGATTTGAAATATTCTCACCGTTTTGAAAAAAATATGTGAGGCAATATACACATGAATTAACTTGATTAGCCAATTCCATCTTATAGACATACATCAAAATATATTGTACATCATAAAGGTATACAATTTTTACTCAATATTTTAAAATTTCCAGACCATTTAAAAAAAATAATCAGATACTGGGGAAAACATTCTCACATGAAATGTGATTAAAGAGAGTATAGGAAAAATATAGAAATTTTGAAATTCCTTATGGTCTGAAAGAACATCCCCAAGATGACAGGCAAAACTCAAACTTGGAGAAAAGTTATTACTAAAAAAATACTAATATACTCTACAATAATGGGAATGTAGAACTATAATTAAGAGTTCTACATTCAAATCAGAGACTTGTTCTTTAATGGCTGTGTGACCTAACATGACTTCTCCAAGCCTCACATTCCTCATCTGGAGAATATAAATCTGCAAGTTTCTGAAAAACCTAAAATGCTTATTAGAATGTTTGTGTGATCATGGGATTACATTTAAAGTTTTTGAAAATTGTAAATGCTTTATGTATATTATAGGATATCATCATATTGTTTCTTAGTTCATATATTACCTCTGTGGTATCACACTTTCTTTTCTCACACCTCTAAATTTCCAAATAAATGCAGTCTTCTTTGTCTTTAAAACAATAATGGATAAATGGAGAAATTAGTGACTACCTCATTGGAATTATGAACTATCTTCCTAGAGAAAATACAGTAAGATTGGCTTAAGGCTGGAGTCCAGCCCCATTTGCTTCTAATCCTTGATTCCACCCTGGAAAGTACTTTCCCCAGTTCCCCCCAAGTCTGGATGGAGATGCATTGTCCCCCTGACAGCACCCAGGTGTGTGGAATTACCTAGCAGCAAATAGTAGGTCTTATGTGCAGACTTATTTCAGTGTGGGCATCACATTTCTAGGATTCTGCTCCACCCTGATAGAAGGGACAACGAATAAAATACTAAAGCTTTCCTTTACCACTCATTTACTATCTTTAACAATATGGTTCATAGTATTGTCTAGTTTTGTTTTGTTTTGTTTTCCCTGTGGTGCCTCTATACTTACTGTTAGAAAATCCTGGCACCTGGAAAAGCAAAATTGATTGCATTTAAAAAAAATATTTTTAGAAGATCACATTCTTCATAATATTACAAGTTTAAATTATGTACATGCCAATGAGTTTATTAAAAATCTTCATTCCCTTTCCCAAACTTGCCCTTTTACCTCCTACTATATTATTCCTTTAGCAGAATAAAGACAAAAACATTTTTCTCTACTCTTGCTGTGTACTCATTCTTTTCTTAAGACTGGAAAATGTAATTAAGCAATATTTTAAAAGTAATCAGCTATTAATCTGAAACTTCAAACAATAGCATACCAGTTTGAAAGGCATATCAAAGGAGGTAGGAAATATTAACAAGCTTAGGGCAAGTCAGCACATTTGGTTTCCTACCAGGCTTTGTGTCAGGCTTATGCCTTCTTAATGAATTTGTGAAGGTTAAGATGGAATGTCAACTTGACTGGTTTTGAGGTCCACCTAGGGGATTATTGGATTGCATTTTCAGGTATCCTAAGTGAATCATTGTGGGGTGGCCTTGGGTCTATGTCTGGACCATTGTCCCTTTTTCTGTGGCACTGTTTCCCCTCTCTCCATAGACTGCCATAAGCCAAGCAACTTGGACCTTTTGCCATGATGTTTCTGCCTTAGAGCCAGCTAACCATAGATTGAATCCTCTGAAACCACAAACCAAATGAAATGTCTCCTTTAATTAAATGTCTTCTACTTTAAATTGTAAGTGTTGGCTATTGTGTCTCAGTGACAGAAAAGTGGCTGACACAGAACTAATGAATATTTAATATTATTTAGTAAAGCATATATTATATAGAAGCAGTGAAAGAGACGGAATGAGCACCAAAATAATAATAATAATAATAATAAATAAATAAATAAACAAACAAATAAATAAATAAATAAACAGGGCCAAGGATTTAGCTCAGTGGTGCCACTATCTGCTTTGCAAGAATAAGGTCCTGAGTTCAATCTCTGGTACCAAAAATAAATAAATAAGTAAAATTAAATTTTAAAAAAGCAAAAACCCCACAGAAGTCAGAAAGTTTAAAGAATGAGAGTAAAAAGATTTAATTCTTATAGAGCAGAAACATGAGAATAAAAAATAATTTACATGTCACCACATCTCAAGACTCAGTTTCCTCATGATACGAGTACAGGAATGCCTCAGATAACTTTAATAACTACATAACCATTGGCATTTCTAAATATGTTCCTAAATTCTTAGATATAATACCCTTTGAAAAGTGGAGCTTAATTTTCCTCCCCTTGAGTGTGAGATGGACATAATGACACAGGACCAACAGACTATGGTGGAGCTGACCAAGAATAGATCATAAAAACATTTCTGTCCCTTCCTTGTTCTCTTGGATGGTTAATTCTGGAAGAATCCAAAAACCATACCAAGTATCCCTGTGGAGAGACCCAAGACAAAGAAGGGAGACTTCCTGTGAAAACTCATAGGATCCACCCTCTAGGATGCAGGTCCTCTGGGCCCGATCAAACCTTCAGATGCCTGCAGCCTTGCTTCCAATTTGACTCTAGTCTCTTGAGAAACCCTAAGCTAAAACCCCCCACTCAAGTCAAATCTGGATTCTTAACTGTGAGAAACTTTGTGAGGCCATCAACATCTATTGTTTGGTGGCTAGATTTTGAGGTAATTTGTTTCACAATAATAAATAACTAATACAATGACACTAGGATATATATTAAGCATTATATAATGAAAATATAAAAATTTATTCATATTTTAACATAGAGTGATTTGGGAATTAGTAGAAGCCTTTTACACACAAAACTATTGAAGATTAAAATTGAAAATACATAATTATGTTATAAATATGAGGAAATATTACAAGACCATAAATTCTATATAACTTGATCATAGTCTTGGTATTGACCCTAATTACACCTATAATGTAGCCCAGTCGGACAGTTTATGATAATACAGTATTTTGGGGTTTGTCTGGTACTCAGTATAGATTTGTTGAATGAGGGAATAATGGAAAATAAGGAAATGTGTAAGTTTGGGAAGTGTGTGAATACTATTGTTAGAAAAGTTCCTACTTTGTGTCAGACAGTGTAAAATATTTCACAGGAATAAACCACCACTAATGACTACCTTATTCAAGAAAATTGATCTGAAACTATTTAATGTCTAAAACTCATTTAGACACAGAGAAAATATAGGAAAGGAATTTGATGAAAATAAAGAGCTGTCAGGCAAAACAGAAATGCTATGAACCTAGACTATCTCAGAAATTATATCATATAAACATCTCAGATAGAAGATTTTTACTTAGCAAGGTGAGTTTTTAACAAAAAAATTAGAGTAAGCCAGTTTGAATCATAGGAAAGCAATTTTAACCAGTTTTTATTTAATACTGCCTAATGCCTAACACAACTACATGAATAAGGGCAGTTGCCAGTATAATTATATACTACTTCTTCTAAATTTTATTTGTTATCTCAGCATACTGAGCTAAAGCTACAAAGGTACAATAAAATGATAATTTAAAATTAAAATTTAAAGATGTTAAAATATTTATCATATACAAAAACATTTTATTTAAACTGTGTAATAATTTATAATTGTATATTCTATTAAATGTCACCTCTTTTAGAATCTAAATAAATCACTGGATTTCTGAAAGAATAAATTTGGGCTTAGAAACAGACCCAGTTATCATTCTCATATCTTTTCTCTTTCACCTTTAATTGAAGTAACAAGCAATCCTTTTATATGGACTAAACGTTCACAATGCAAAAGGCTTGAAATAATAAAACATTTTTAACACACTGACATATTTTTCTTCTGTGACTCAGTTTCCCTTTAATACCAAAACCTACACTCCTTTGTTTGATTCTTTAGTTTTGCCTTTTGCCTAGACAATAATGACAATGAAAAATAGATTCACTGAACCACAGCCTGTATAGAAGTCCTGAGCACACATGCAATTTTTGGTTGGTGTAGTCCCATCCCAAGCTGTACCCTGAGGAATCCATGGCATATGCACTGCTTTCCAGGGTGACTTGAGAGCTGGTCCATCTTTGGCTCCTGGCTTCTACATCCCAAAGTGGACCTTGGCCTTGTACCCTGGCTCCTTTGTTGCACAGCTGGACACACTGATTGGCTGCCATCCCAGTTCCAGATTTTTGGCCTCATTCCCAGGACTCAAAATCACAACTCTTTTTACTAACTTTATCTCAATCAAATGATAATGAGCTCTTTTTTGGAAATGGTCCCAGCCTTTCTACCTCACATACCATCCTTCCGATGGCTGACATTAGACTAGGCTTGGCCCATGGAGCAGAGATAAGACACAGTGGATTTGGCATGCCTACGTGTATACAGATAACCCATGGCCTGCATGCTCTTTCAAACCTGTCCAATAGAAACTGGGCCTCTGGCCATCTCCAGCCATCCTGGGTATCACTTGTTAAAGAGACCCTATTTCTGAAAGTTTCTACTTCAGTATCTCTCTTCAGTGCCAAAACATTTACTCTCTTCCCTGTTAAACTCCTAAATCTGGAGAGTAGGAAAAAATCATACATTCAAGACTTCATTCCAAGATGTTAACTCCTGTACCTCACAAAAAGTTAAAACAAAGGAAAAGAAAACAAACAAACAAAAAAAAACAAGAGTTGGAAAGTTGGTATTGTCCAATGTTAAGTATTCTAATCTTTGATATACACAAACAACCCATAATGCATTGAGTGAAGATATGATCTATCAGAGCTCATAACAAAATCTTCAGGCCTTTTTCAATTTTAAAAATACTAACAAGAACTTCTCAAAAGGGAAAATACAAAACAAAAAAAAAATGACTCTGAGGTCAATATTTTCCATCTGTGGGAAACAGATAGAGAAAAAATGTTCTTCTTGGCCAATGAGTGTTTGATCTTTCATGGACGTGTGACAAATGGCTCAGGGCTTCAAAGAGCATGTGGAGTAACAGGGAATGGATGGCACTTGGTTAACACAGTTACTCATTCAGCTAGTAAATTTTGAGTCCCCACTATGTGCTGAGAACAAAGATGTCCCTGTCTGCCCAGAGCTTAATATTCTCACGTAAGAGGAGACAGAAAAAAATCCTATAAATATAAAACATAGAGTAGATAATGCAAAATGCTGATAAAAAACATAAATCTGGTTAAAAAGGAGTGTGGCAAATGCTGTCATGTAAATGGTATCCTTGGGGAAGGTGCTTCTTGGGAAAGAACAGTTGATCATAGGCCAGAATGAGGCCAAGGAAAGTAAGCTCTGCTGAGGCATGGGAGAGATTTAGGCAGAATGAAGGATGAATGCCAAAGTCTCACCACAAGCATATGCTTGGAGGACTCAAGGAATAAGAAAGGGTCCAGAGCATCTGCAACCCACAGTGAAAACTCACAAGTGATAGGATATTACTTCAGAAAGTAACCAGAGGCCAGCTCACACAGGTCCTTGTAAGCTATAGTAGGGACAATATTTCTGGACTTTTTTCCAAGTGTCATCAGAAGCCATTTTGGGGAGATTCAGTTATTGATCCCAATACTTTAATAGGATTATACTCTTAAACTCTTGGCTATATATTCATGCAGTGCCCTCCCCTGAGGGTAGAGTATATTTCTTCACACCATCAATATTAATGACTTGTGTTGGCCGATGGGAGGCTAGGAAATGTGACACAGAAGACTAAAATGTGTTCGTGTGGGTTAACTAGGTTTGGGAGGACATTAATTTTCACTTTAAATACAGGCTTGGGCTGGAGATGTGGCACAGTGGCAGAGTACTCACCTATCACGTGTGAGGACTTGGGTTCCACCCTCTAAAGTGCAGAAACAAACTAAGAAAGAAAGAAAGTCACACCCCTTCAACCAGGATCTCAGATAGGAATCCATCCCAAAGCCTCCAGCAGAGCCACAGTCCAGCTGGCCTGTAGGTGGGGAAAATAGAGGCTTACTATGATAAGCCATTGAATGAGTGTTTTATCTACATTTTCCTTATTGTATATACAGACTGGTGAGTTTAAATAGACTGGTGAGATTCAATTTAGCAGTTTGGTACATGCATATAACATACGTTAAACATCCCCCACATAACCCTTCTTGTCCCACCTACCCTCTAGTTTCACATTTAGGAGCGGGGTTTTAATGTGTACAGTGTATTTCAATCGAATTCATTCTCCATTCTCCTATCACCCACTCTCTCACCTTCACCCTTATTCCCTTCCTTTTGTCTAATAATAGTCTCCTGAAAGAGTGATTTGTAAACCAGAATTATTCAAATGGGAGTTGACTAATACACTAAAGAGGAATTCAATCAACAGAATAAAGTAATCCAAAGTATATTTTAAAAAGATCACTCTGACAGCTGTTTAGAAAGTAGATGAAAGAAAGACAAGAAAGGAAATAGGAGAAGAGCTAAGGGTTGCTAGAAGAATTCAGGTGAGAGTCAGGGCTGGCTCCAGCCAGGGGACAGTGGTGGAAGTGACATTGTTGATGAATGGGGCATGAGGTGTGAGATAAAAGAGGTTAAAGCACGGTGTTACAGCAAATTTATTATACAGCACATTCTTTTATCCTTCTCACCAGCCCAGCCTATATTTCTAAGCATAAAAATCAGCACTTAAAGAGTGTTTTTGTCAACTGCCATCTATCCAGGGACACAGTTGCTATAGCAGCCAAGCAATTCTCTTTGGGCAGCCAGGTGGAAACCAAATCATCTTGAAGACTCCTAGAGCTGAATAGGGAGATTTTCTTTCAATACCACACAACAATCTTCATAATTGCCTTAAAAAAAAGAGTACCTAAATCAGTATGCTCTGTTCTGGCCCATCACTTTTTAAAAATAACTGTTATTTTATGTTACAATTCATAAGGATTTCATGGATATTGCTGTTCTATCTTGGACTTACTCTGCATTTCCCACCTCCTTGGAATGAGCACCAATACATGAGGTCCTGTGATGGGCCAGGCCAGGGGACACACTTCATCCATAGCTGAGGTTTTGCCCCAAAACTACATCATCCCTGCTGGCCCAAGTCAGACAACACTAGAGCCACTACTACCTGGCCTTTCTCTGGCTGCTCTTTCTCCAAGCTCAGAGCCAAACTAGTCTATGGGGTCTGATTTCCTTTCTCTTCCAGCTTCACTAAAGTCAAAATTTCCTACCTGCATTGTATATGTCTACCTCAAATCCCTCATCACTTGGGTGACAAATTAATAGAGACAGTCTCCAGGATGTGCAGTTATAATCCCCTCACTTCTCCCATGAAATCTGGAGCCACTAGATCTTTCGTTATCCAGGTGCCACATGGTCTTACAATGTACCCCACCCAACATCTGTGCACACTCATAAGCATTTGGGAGGGGTCCTCTATCCATTGTGCCCATAGTGGCCCCTCATAGACACTTGTACTTCTCCCACTTGAGAAGATGGAAATGAGAGAAGACCACTGGGTACTGACATTGATGAAATTATTTCTGACATCCATTTTACATCATACTAAATTAAGTACTTTTTATTATTGTATTTTGTAACATTAGGAGTCAAACAAGTCTTTTAAATGCCTAATGTTCATTTGCCAACAACAGAAGGACTTGGTCTGGTAGAAAATAATGAAGATCTAGCCTCTAAAGCTTGTGGCTATTCAAAATAGGCAGCACTGATATAAGAAATGACAGCCAAACATTCATTAAGCTCATTAAAGAAACAGGAGTACTTAAAATAGATTGCATTTTGGCACAAAGAGTTTAAGGAGAAATCTCTTAGGAAAAAGCCTAGAATTGTTTGCAATCTGTAGGAGGTATACATTTCCTGCATTTTAAGAAGAAACTGAACAAATGTTTAAGAGAGATTTATCATCTGGTTTCTATGCAGCCAGCAAGTGCTAGGGAAATAAGATGCTTTCCTGGTGAGAAAACCATTACTTGTTCTGATATCCCTGTAAGTATGAGCATGCTGCATGGGACAATAAAATCCACATTTGGAGACACAGGTACCATACCCAATGATGCAATCATGGCCTACAAGGGAATGACTCTTCTGCATGTCACCTGCTTCATAATCTTCTTTTCCTTCATGTTCAGGGAAACATGCACCACTTCACTCTTCTATTGCATTATACACCACAAAGGACAGATGGCTCTAAATAGCTCATCTAGAATTGAGAGTATCTAGATAAAGTATTAATGTCCTAAGATATTATTGTTATAGCTTATGTGAGAAAGAAGAACTAGATTCTTCAACATCTTTAGAAAAAATTAAACTTTATTTGTCTAATGCTCTCTTGAGATAAAAATGTGGGGAATCAGGCTATGTAGTTAAATTCCACTGTGAATTCCCACAGGATATGTAGCAAGTTTCCATTCTTCACCTATGTGTATCCATTGTTCCTATGGTGACAAGTGGGGGGGGTCCTCCTAAGTGATGGTAGTGGAATGGAGAGGCAAGGTGGTGCTAATATCCCATGACCTAAATTATTCTACTCCTGATTTTTAGCATGCAGCACTGAAGACACTATGGTTACTTTGCTGCTATGTTTGAATGTGGTCAGTGCATTGGAAACTTGGTCCCCAGTGTGGTGGTGGTAAGAAGTGTTATGAAACCTCAAAGGCATGGGGCTTAGTTAGGTGTCCTAGGTCACTTGGATGTGTGCCCTTGGATGACATTAAGGTAATTCTTGTTGGACTTCTGTCTAGTTCTCCAGACAAAGTTGTTAGAAAAGCCTAAGACTGTCCTTTGCAAGCACTTGGGTTTTCTGGATTGGGAACATCTTCCATTGTTATCCTCCATGGCCTGACAAAGCTGAGCCAATGCCAGCAGCACGCTCTTAAACCTCCAAATCTTTTGAGCTAAATAGACTCTCGCCTTCCTAGGTAGCCTGCCCCAGGTCTTTCACTGAAGTAACACAACCTGCCTAATAAAATTGCATAGAAGATTCCGGTTTAGAAAATGAAGGATAAAAAATGTCATATGAATTTGTTTATAGTCTCTTTACGGCAATATACATATTTGAAGAAAATTTTAAACATACAAAATGCATACATGAACTGCATCCAATAGCCTATTAGATGCATCTGTCAGTGTGTCCCTTAGCACCTCTATCTCCACACCCCAAAGCGAAGCTAGTGGCATTTTTGTTTTTCGTCCTATAAACAAAGTGATTTTTTTGTTTCTAATCTCAACCTTTATTTCACCTACTCAGGCAAACCAAAAACTGCTCCATTTTCCCTTACTTCCCTGATTCCTCCTCTCACCAACCTCCACTGTTCAACTGATCAATAAATCATAGAAATTCTGCCTCTAAGAATCTCTCAGATGCATTCGTTCTTTTTCATCCCCTCAGTCACTGCTAGATCTTTACTATCTTCTATTGGATCATAAAACTATATCCTAATAGTTTCTCTGCCACCTGTCTCATTTCTCTCTAGCACATCCTGCACAGCTGCCAGAATTATCTTACAGCAACACCTGATAGTATCACTTACTAACGTAAAATGACTTTGATGACTCCCTGTTGCCTTAGGATAAACTCAGAGTCATTTCTACAACCATTTTTTGAATCTCTTCTATATGCAGTCTTTTAAGTATAGTAAATGCCAATATGAAAGGCATGGCCTCTCAAAGTACCCATAGTATATTTGTAGGAGTTCCAGAAGTGTTATCAGCTGTTTAAAATATAATGCAATATAAGTAATTACAAATACTACTGTAATCTAATCCACAGACATGTGCTCTATAACTTCTCTACACTTTTGTCTACCTAATTATAGGTTGTCCTGCTGTCTTCTAACTCTAAGGTGGTTTAGTAAATATGGGACCTCTTGTCTTGGGCAAGGCCTGGGATTTCTCCCCTGTTAAAAGGTACAATATTCACTGAGGTCCTGCACTCAAGTTCAGTCACCAAATATTAGGGCACTATGATTCAGCCAAGGTGATACATAGAATTAACCTTCACCAGGGTAAATCACCTTTGCCTTTGTTTTGTAGGGGTTGCCTGCTTATGCTACTAGCATAATACTGTAGGAAAATATAATGGTATGCAGTAAGTCAAATGTTTCTTCTGATACTGAACTCTTTGTTAGGTATTGCTGTTATCATTCTGCACCAGAGCCTTGACAACCTCCTTTGGAAAAGCTGTGGGAATGGACTACCATCTGTTTACCTACACTCCATTCTGGGTCCTTCTTGAGTAGTTATTCTTTATGCTGGGATCTGCATGTATCTCTATTGTAGGCTGTATGCTAGGTTTGTGAATACAGTTTTTGGTATTTGTTGTACAAAAGCAGATTTAGGCAAGAAATTATTTTCTTGTCCTAGGTTAATACAAAGACATGTGGTAAAATTTATACTTCAGCTCAAACCCCAAAGTACAGCTATTTTCTTCTTTATTGCCTGATTGGAGGTTCTTTTTCCTGAGATGTTGACTTGATGTTGATATTAAACATCATTATTTCTTTCAATGTATTTTAAACTATGAAATTAATATATGCCCATTGTTGGTAATGACCTAATTAAAAGTTAAGGAAAAGCTAACAGTTTCTTCTACCTGAGGAGGCCAGTGCCAACAACTTGATGTGCATTTTTAAATGTTTCCCCAAGATTAGACACACACACACACACACACACACACACACACACATGCAAGTGTTAATTTTGTAAATGTCATGACAACTTTTTATTTAAAGGATGAAAGGTTTATTTGGCTTACAGTTCCTAGAGATTTCAGTCCATAGTCAGCTGACTTCAAGTCAGGGTAACAGAGGGGCAACAGTTCATGGTGGTGAAAGACAACAAAAGCAACAAGAGACTTTAAAAGCATCTTTCTGTCCCTTCTATCTCATCCAGACTACCAGGACTAGGACAGTGCCAAACCAATCACTCACTTGGTTTAGTAATCACAGGCCCTTAATTCCAACACCACACACTCTAGTTTCAGCCACCTCAGAGAAAAAATCCCCACCTATGACTACATAAGGCTTTGGGGAAACACAAGCCACAATATTCTGCCCCTGGCCTCCCAAAGACTTGTGCACATTCCTTTATGAAAAAGGCAATTAGTCCATTTCCAAGAGTTGCCAAAGTCCTAACACTTTCAGCATTGTTGAAAAGTTCATATCCAATGTCTCCTCAGAGATTTAAGATAAAATTAGCTGCCAGCCCCTGCACAAATGAAAATAAAGTTAAATACTTCCAACAGTTAATGGCACATGGCAGACATTTCTATTCCAGGAGTTACAAACAGGGAGATACGAAGGAATGGGACCAAAGCAAGTCCAAAATCCAGCAGGGCAAACATTAAATCCCACAGTTCCACTTCCAGCATCCCCAGTAATCTGTGGCAAGCCGTGAATTCCAAAGAACTTGGGTGACTCTACCCCATGGCACTGCAGGTGATTTTAGCTCACACGGCCTCTCTCTTGAGTGGGCTCTGATGCCTCCTTGCAGTTTTCCTCAGATGATCCACATTCCTAGCTTCTCCAAACTTGTATCTCTGTTGCAACTTCTGCTTTACAGATTCACATATTCATTCTCAGATTCACTTACAGATTCACACACTGCCTTGTCAGGGAACAGTTCCAGGACTCCCAAGCCTTCTTCTGAAGTCTGGTGGAAGCCTTCCTGACCACACAATTCTTGGATTTTTGCATGCTCCTAAAACCAGTGCCACATGGATGATGCCAAAGTCTCCTGCCATGTGGAGTAGTAGCCACACTTCTTTCTCACTTGTATTTAAGGGTCTATTGTCTATGAATCAAATTCAAGGAACAACTTCCCTAAGCTTCAGCCATTCTGGAATGTGGTACTCTGGGGCACTCTAAGAAAAATCTTTCACCTTTGTCACCCTGAGGGTGTAAAGGCTGAAGTCCTATTGCATCTTGTGATGCCCTTGGCCTATCTTTTCTATTCTCCTGTTCCTTCTCAGCAATCATGAACTCCTCTGCTCTATCTTTACAGTCTGCAGCCTTACTGGAGTATCCTTTCTGGCCAAACTAAAAATGTTTTGAATTATTCTGCTGGGCTCTTTGCACTTGATTCTCAACATAAAGCTGGATAATAGCCCCCAACAGTAGCCATGCCAGCACCTCAACATTCATCTGCCTTGAAATTTCTCCTGCTGGATTAATTAGTCTACCACCCTTAATCTCAGTCTCAGGCAAAGTCTCTGGACATGAGCAGACAAACTTTCTGCCAAGCCATAATACACATCATCTGGAGTCCAAAAGCCAATGCAGAAAGGTTTCTTCCAAGCAGGAACCTTCCAAGCCTGGTTTTTAACAGCTTTCTGGTCTTCTGAGCTCTAACTAGGATCTCCCATACAGAATAGCCTAAGGTGTTCCAGCTCTATTTCTTCAGCCGGCATCTCTGAATCTTTCCTCTTTCCCTTCCCACAGGCCAGTTCCAAAAGCTCTGAAGCCACATGGCTGGGTAATGTCACAGCAACAACCCCACTTCTCTGATACCAAATTTCTGTGGTAATAACTTTTCTCTCATTGTTGAGACAAAATACCTAAGACCCGAACAAAGTTAAAAGGGTAAAGGTTTATTTGGCTTATGGTTCCTAGAGATTTCAATCCACAATCAGCTCGCTCCAATGTATCGTGGCAGAGGGGCAGCAGTTCTTGGTAGTAAAAGACAACAAAAGCAAGAAGAGGTGTCAGGACAACTACTAACCTGAAACTCCTTTTTTCTCATTTTATCAATGTACTGTGGACAGCCCTGTACATCAACAGATGGCTGTATTTTTCATTTCAAAGTAGCTATTGTTTTATCCTGAGTTCCCCCTCAAATCCAAATGCTTTGCTCATGGGCAGTTTATTCTGGAAAGTTAGTTCAAGGATCAGGAGAAGGGGAGATAGGAAAAGTGAACAGTGTGTGCTAATCAAGCTGGTCAGAACTCAGGAGAGCTGAGAATTTGGGGAGCAGAGTAGAATACAGGCCAGAATTATCTGCCTGAGGGACATAGGTGAAGCCACAGATACACTGGTGGCTTCCTCTCTCTAGTCACCAGGATGCACCCCAACCCCTCTGCAATTTCAAATTTGCATTTGTATTGGAATAACTGAATTATCACTTAGAAATGGCCCAAGAGTTGGCTGAGGGAGCCTAGACACAAAGAAAGAAATATGTGATGCAGCTGAAGCAATGTGCTATCAGTTATACTTACAAGCAGATGGTTGCTACAGCAACAGCTGGAGTACAATGTGGACTGAAAGGCTGTGAGATGTTGCCCAAGAGATATCTAAAACAATTGCATTATGGCCCATTACATGTGCATACCACATTTGTTTGGCTATATACATTTGAATACATTTCCTGTTTTATTTTTGCCATCAAATGTTGCACCAAGCTTCCTTAAACATATATTCTCACCTACTACTACTTTTTTGTTTATACAATATGTTTGTTCCCCAAAGTGGACTTAATGGTTCAAAGCACTTTTCATCTATTAACTAATTCATTTCTCCCACAGCAGTCATTACTACTGTCTTTAGTTTTCACAGGAGGAATTAGAGGCACACAAAAGTCTAGGATATGAAGGCAATTATAATTTCAAAGTGGCTGCTGAAAGATTAGATTAAAAAATATACTTGGATTGTGAAGAAATATTGTAACATTATTAAATTAATTTGCTTTTATTTTTCAAGGTACTAGGGATGAATGCAGGACCTTATGCATGCTAGGCAAGTATTCTATACTCTCAGCCCTGGTTTTATTTCCTTAACCTATAAATTATGTTACCTTGAAGCCAAATAAACATCATACCTCCATGGAGTGGGGGAGCCTGTGATCCAGAAAAGGAGGCTGTGATCCAGTAGAAGTCTTTTCACACAAGAAGGTGAAGAAGAAAGCCTAAAACTTGTGGGGAAAGTTGCTTGAAAGCTTATTTTATTGGACTTCCATTGTTATGACTTTAAAAAAAAAACAAAAGAAGAAAGCTTTAGTTTGGCCCACAGTTTCAGAGATTTCAGTCCATTGTTACCTGGCTCCACTCTTATTGGGCTTGTGGTGAGTCAGAAATACTATATTAGGCAGAAGGGGATGGCAGAAAAGAACTGCTCACCACAGGGTGTCTAGGAAGCAAAGTCAGGAAAAGAACCAGAAAGGAGGGGAGGTGAAAAGAGATACAGTCTCCAAGGTCATGCCCTCACAATCCATTTGGTTCAAGTTGGCCCTATTTCTGAAGTTTCAATCATGTCTCTATAATACCACCAAATTGTGTGTGACCTCATCAAAGAATTTATCCACTGGTTAAATTAGAATCTTCGTGTTACAGCTCATATCTAGATGTCCCCCCAAAGCCTCATGCACTGATAAATGGAATTTTGAGGAAGTTATTGAATCATGGGGCATGATGCACATCAGTAGATAGGTCCACTGGTGAGTTGATAACCAAATGTGGTGTTGGGAGGTAAAGCTTGGTTGGAGGAGGCGTGTTACTGGGATCTAGAGGGTCTGTCTCCTTCTCGCCTTGCTTGATCCCTCTCTCTGTTTTCTGTCTGTCACATCCCTCTGCCATGCCACCCTGCCTTAGAGCCAGGACTAAAACCTCTACAAACTGTCAGCCAAAAGAACTCTTTCTTCCTTTAAATTGTAGGTGTCAGGAATTGTGTCCAGTAATGAGAAAGTAACTAAAACACCTTGAGATCCAAATACCTTCCATCTGAATGCACAAGGCTTTGCTTGTTTTAGAATGAAATCATGTCACTTTTAGGGTGGGTATGGGAAATTAGTTGAGGGCTATAAGGTTGGCAGCTCGAGCACAGGACCTCAGTGTGACTGTTGTACCTTTTTGCAAGGGAGAACTTTCTGCAAAACACTAAACCCAGTACCTCAAACTATACCATAATTACTGGTTTAAAACTTCATTGACAAAGTGTATTAGAAGGTAAAAAGTCTTCAATCACTTTACACTAAAAAAAAGTATGTGTTCTACTACAGGAGTTAGCACTTTTTATAATTTTGGAAATTGCTTTTTAAAAGGGGAGGTAAAAGATATACACATGCAATAATAGCTTCATTACACTCAACAGGAAATGCATCTTAAATTCTTGGTTAGGAATATTTTAATGAATAGTAATAAAGTCTTTCACCCCTTGGCTTCTTTGTGAATGCTAAGGATTCATTTAGTAATAATAGCTCTTTAAGGACAGAAGGAACTCAAAGGAGTTTGTTTTTCAAGATCATAAAAATCAAAGATACTCTGAGGAATCTTTGTTACCATTGTCAAATAGAAATAATTGCCAATTTTCTAAAAGCATGAATGAATTGTTCATTTTGATGAATAATAGAGGTTCATAGAGTTTCCAATCTGAGAAAAAAAAACAATGGACTGACCTCTTCCTCTTCATACCAGGATCGAACTCAGGACCTTACACTTGCAAAACAGGTGCCCGAACAACTGAGCTAATTCCTCAGCCCTTAACTGACTTCTTGAAAGCAAAGTACTTGCTAGAAGATAGAATTCCGAAGTACTTTAAAATAACTACAATGATGAAATAAACTACACTTAGAACTTGGGAGGTTTTCCCATTAGTGAAGGTGATACATACAACTTCAGAACCTTTGCCCACCCTGGTTGTCACTTCTTCCCTCATGTCCATCTAGAAACTTGTACAATTAAGAGCATGAGATTATATTGGTAGTCAAGGTCCAAACTTCCCCACTTGTACAAGATGGACAGCACCTGCCTTGCAGGCTTCCTGTGAAGAGTAAACAAGAAAACATAGGGAGTACACTGGTCTCAGAGCTTGTCACACACTGCCACCAGGAGATGTCAGCTATTATCATGATGTGATACATCACTGGAGAAACAAAATGCTTTCAAAAAGTAGCAATGGTTATTGAGGCGTATAAGATCCACAAATCTAAAAATACTCCAGAATTCATCTGACACAGAACTCAGAACTGCTCTAAGGCTTAAGTACCATGAAGTGAGAGGCTTCCAATACAAATCATGATGTATGTTTCCAGGCAACTTCCTTTCAAGGCTATTCTATCCTCTACTAGAAGTGGTAAGGCAGAATATATTGAAAAATAGTCAGATGTCCCTCAGGCTTTAGTTCATTATATTATACTTTATTTAATGCACACATGTTATAAACTAAAATCTCTAATGAATGGAGATACTAGGCATGATAGCCTAGAATTTAGTTTAACTGTATTGGATCTAATTCAAAGGCTTTTAGTTACATGAAGTTCCATAATGACTTTATTAAAAAGTGACTACAATGATCATACATCCTGGTCTCTAAAAGTGGCACTCTAGGGAAAGCCAAATATGACATGTGATCATAGATTCATATAATTTATAAATCAAAATATTCCCATTTGTCATCTGATCCCTCCATTTTATTCCAAGGAAATGAAGTTATTGAGAAGGTATCTAGTAATGTTCTTTAATGAAAATACAAAAAATGTAATTAAGGGAGGGGCCATGAGGAATGACTTATTCTGATAAATCTTCTGCAGCCTCTTTGCAGAGAAGAACAAGCTAAAGATGATAAAGCAATTCTGAGAAATATGTAATAAATCTTTAGCAGACACATATCTGGTTTTCTTTTGAAAACATATATATAAGGCTGTCCACATGGTCTTGCATTTGCTCATTTCCCCACCCTGCTCAGGCTCGGCTCATGGGCCTCTCATTGACCAGGGACTACCCAGTGCTGATTCATGCTGGGTGACAGCAAACCATACATATGAGGCTCCATTATGTCTGTGAGGACACTCCTAGAGCCCTGCTTACACGGCTTTGTCTTAATCACCACCACATTTAGCCTATGTGATTGACCTTATTAACAAGAATAATAAGATAAATATTTTTTGCAAATTTGAATAATGGTATAGCTATAATTATCTTTATGAATTATTACATAGCAGGCACTGTTCTAACAACAAAAAATAAACTCTAAAAGATAGTTGCTTTCATCAACTCCCTTTCATGAAGATGACAAAATGGAGACCAAAGAAATTTAGTAGAACTACCAAGAGTCACTAACATCCAAACTCCAAGAATATAATGCCAGGACATAAACTTTTAACCATGACATGCTCAATCCTTGCATTCTTCAACACTAGATTTGACAGTACTTTATATAATCTCAAACCTATCTTCTGTGGTAAGTACTTTTAGCTGCACTACTTTATCTGTAATTAAACTGAGGTATAGAGAGGTTTAAAAGGTCACAAAACATGGATAAACACAGTATGTAGAAGTGCCAAGATTAGAATCCAAGTCTAACTGACTCCAAAAGCTGTGTTATTTTAATGGCTGTGCTTTTTCAATCTTCAGTAGCACCATCCCCTGCTGAGGACAGAATCTGGGGGTCCTGGATCAGCTTTCAAGGACTACATATTGCTCTTATAATCCTGGCTTAGGGAGAGGCCATCTGGAGCTATGATGTGGCAATGTATCCACACTGCCTGTGGCTATTTCTTGCAAACTCTTCCTGTCTTGGCTTCCCGGACTCTTGGAGTTCATCACCCTTTGGACACTGTGTGTTGAATGTTGGCCATTCCTTCTGTTGAGAGCCCTGGAAAAACTAAAAAGCCAGATTAGTGTTTTATGCTCTAGCCAGTTTCTTTTTCTTCCCCTCATTCTGTAAAACCGAGGACCAGAATCCCTTCTGCTCCAAATTATCCAAGTCTCTTCAACTAAATTGTATTCTTCATTAAAAGTAGTTCAGTGTAGAGCTGGGGATTTAGCTCACTGGTTCTGACACCTGCCTCACAAGTGCAAGGTTCTGAGTTCGATCCCTAGTTTAAAGAAAAAAAATAGTTCAAAAAAAAGTATTGTCAATACTTTCTTCTGCAGTTATATGTGTGTGTGTGTGTGTGTTTGTGTATATATATGTGTGTGTGTTTTCACTTATTTATATGGAGTTTTTATTTTATATATTTTAATAAGGAACCTAAAAAGTTTTTAACCAAACATATTTAGTGGTGTAAAATATTTGCAGCATATTTAGTATTAAATACTATTTGTTAACTTTCATCATAGTGTCTCACTGCTTTCCTTTAAGGTACACACACATGCACACACACACTTGGTTTAATTGAATGATACTATTTCTAAATTCAGCAGCTGCACTATTTAACATGGTGAAATGTTTTATCCTCTAGTTCTTGAATTATATTTTGCATCACCTATGTGAAAATCAGTATAATTCCTAATATGCATCTTACTTGGAGATGACTTGCTAAAGTTTGGAATTATCCATGTTAGCTTCATTGCCTAAAACATCCCAAACCTTTTTGTGGTTTTTGGACTATTATAAGAACCTTTCAAGAACTTAGGTCAAAAGGTAGGAAATTCCTTTAAAACTATTTAGCGTGCTCTATTCAATCACACTTGTGGGAAATGAACAGTTAATGCACTACTAAAGATACCCACATAAAATTTAATGTTTTCTTTTAATTTGCATAGAGTGAAAAACTATAATCTATAAAGCAAGTTATTTTTTGCATTTCAGTTTATATATCATACCCATAGGACTATATTTAAAAAGTCACTTTGAGCATTTTGTATATAATCATGTTTCATGTGAGCAGATTAAAGACATTTAAGCTGTCAACTGCGCTAAGTGTTGAAAATGTCTTTCCATTAATGTCTGTAGTTCCAAGAAATAATTCTCTTAGGTCCCAAGAGTCCATGAAAGTTGTACATTTTGCCAAAGTCATAACAGTGATGGAGCAATAGTGGCTTATTCATTCTTGCAGATGTATTTGTTATAATTGTGTAATCAGAAGCCAAGATTCTCTCCTTTGAACCAAAATGACCTTTCAGAGGTAGATTTTCCTGTCTAATTTTTATCAGTTCCTTAATATTCCTACTGAATACCATTTTCAGTTGTACCTTCCGACTTTTAACTGAGCCAGTCAGGAAAATATAAGAATTCCTTATACTGCATATTATTTGTTAGATGGTAAAATGGAAAACTATTATTTTCAGCATATCATTTGCAAACTCCTGTGACTCTCACCTTCAAGAGTATATATAAAGAAAAAAGTAGGGTGAGATTTACATTGCAACTAAATATTAGGTGGTTTCAATGTCCAGAGCAAAAATAATCAGTGAGTAATACATGAATTCTGCTTCTCCTCACCAGGATAATTATTGTGAGTGATGCCATAGTCTGTGAATAGGCTCAAGGGTAAGGTGTGAGGTATTTCCTATGATTGAGCAACTGTTAATAATAGAAACAGCTTCAGTTTTACAGCCAGACAGTCCTAAACCTAGATAGCTAGATACCAGTTTTTCTTACTACCTATGTGGGCCTCATCGATCCAGTTACTTTTGCTGAGTTTTAAGTTATTCTCCAACTTAACAGGCATACATATGAAATGAAGCATATTTCATAAAGACCTAATTCTGTTATTTACCTCCCCACTGGCTTTTGCCAATCAAAGTGCCATAGTCTTAAATGTAAGATATGGATCATCTGAGGCAGGAATCTGTTTAAACAATATCTATGAAAGTAACTGTAAATGCTATGAAAATTGTAAAATGTTTATGTTAATTATCTGAACCTATTGTCTATAATGGAAAGTAGTACACCAAGTTTATGGTACTTTTAAAATGTTGTATAAAGAGAATGTATTGATACATTCTCCCAGAGGAACTGAAATTTTCTTTTATGGCTAAGATGGTTTATTTCTTTTGTTTGTTTTTGTTTGGGGGTTTTATTTTTGGAGACAGGGTCTTGATATGTAGTTCAGGCTGTCCTTGAAGTCACTGTGCAGGCTGGCTGGGAACTCATTGACCCTCCTGCCTCAGTTTCTGAGTGTTGGGATTGCAGGCATGCACCCCTGCACCCAGCTGGAGGTGGAGACTATGCAGTAGCAAAAACTTTCTGGGAAAAAAAGGGACCTGGCCCACTCTCCTGAGCCCCACAAGCCTCTCAGTCCCCTTTATTCTGCAGGCTGTCTTGTAACCCCACCATGTCTTCCCCCCACCACGAGTTCTATGGACATCCAACTGGGTGAATGATCCTCTTTCTTACTGAGCCCCATCCCTCACTGGCAGAAGGTCACTGTTCCTTCCTCTCTTTTCTCTGCTTCTCAAGAAATGCCCTCCTTCAGCCTAGCACCTCCTCCTCTTCATCCACTATAAAGAAAGAGTTGTGTCTCAGGGTCCAGACCCTGATGTCTTAGGCACCAAAGGGACCAGCTTGGCCTACATCTTGGGTAAAATGGGGTTCAGGGTCTGGGATAGGGAGCTGGCATGGGGCTGGGGAGGGCTCTAGGTAGGGAGAAAGACAAGAAACAAGTGAGAAGATGAGAGCCTCCCATTTCTTGTTCTCATCCTTCCATTTGTCCCTTGAGGCCTCCCATTTGGAGTCATTTTTTTGTAGCCCACTGACTTGTGCATCTTCCCCTCAGACTTGCTGGCCCCTGGCTGTGAGCATCTCCTCCTGTCACCCTGTGTGCTCTGGTTCTCTGCCCCTTGGATGGCTTATGGACTTGTACCCTGACTGCTGTCTCTCTTTGTGGCTCTTTTTGAGGGCCTTTGTTTGCCCTTTCCAGTCATCCTAGAACTAGATGAGGAGCTTGAGCCAGAGTACAAGCAAAAGAAGGGCCCTGCTCCAAAGATGCTGGTCCACAAGCTCTGCCATGTGTGGAACAAGGCTTCTGGCTTCTACTACAATGTGCTGAGCTGTAAAGGCTTCAAGGCTTCTTCTAGTGCAGCATGGTCCACCAAGTATCCAGGAGCTCCATCTGCCGGGGCAGCAGAACCTAGGACCAAGGCTGCTGCTGAGGGCCCTGTCACCAACAGGGGTCCTCTTGGAAGAACAGATCCAGAAGAAGGTTCAGAAGCAGCAGCAGCAACAGCAGCATCAGTAGCCTGTGGAGCCAAGGGTGGCAGCAGTTCAGCCTCCGGGCCTTGCGCATTCCTGGGAGGTCCAAGGCAGGCAGCCAGGGCTCCGGTGAAGGAGAAGGTGTCCAGTTAACAGTGGCTCAGGAACTCATGATCCAGCAATTAGTGGTGGCCCAGCTGCAGTGCAACAAGTGTTCCTTCTCTGGCCAGCCCAAAGTCACAGTACAGTGCCTCCCCTGTCCCACACGGTGGGTTGGGAGGGCTCTAGGCTGCAGTGGTAGAAGACCCACAGAACACATCAGTGGTGCTGGGCGTGACCCTGGCCTTCTGTGTCCCAGCCCTGACCCCTTGGTGCAGTCCCACAGTCCTAAGATGCCCAGCAGCAGCGCTTTATCCACTCCGCAGAGCTGGCCATCATCTTGGTCCAGGAGATGCTGGTTTCCTGCAACTGGGCTGTGAGGACCAGGTCACCCTCTTGAAGGCATCCACCAGTGAGGTAACCAACAGGCCATACTCCCCTCTGCCCACAGAGACCCCTGAGATCTGTGAGACAGATGGTGGCAGCAGAGTGAAGAGTAAGAGCAGCTGTTACCTTTGAGGTGATGAAATTTTCAGGGGAGCATCCAGATTCTAAACAGGATGGTCAGAGCCTCTCAGGGACCAAGACAAAAAGGGAAGAGGCTGAGAACAATGGAAGGTCAGTCTAGAGGGGCCTACTTTACCAGAAATATGCCCAAAACTTTCTCAGTGACATTTGAACCAGTGAATAAGTGTTGAGTGACTGCTGCATACAGGGCTCCACTCCAAGTCCTGGCCAAAGGGACTGAACAGGCAAAACTCCCTTTCCCTGCAACAGCCTGAGAAAGAGTCCTAACGATGGAGCCAGGAAGCACATGTCCAAGCCAAGTCTAGAGGGGAGAGAGCTGGAATGTAGCCTCATACTGCTGTGGCAGACCACAGTCCTGTTCCTTTGAGGCCTGCATGGAGGGGACAGCAGCTAAAGGGCCCGGGCCCCCAACACCACCAAATCATGCTGCTGGAGACCGTCAGGCGCTACAACCATGACAGAGAGTGCATCACCTTCCTGAAGGAATTCACCAACAGCAAGGAGGACTTCCACCATGCAGGTCACAGGGAGTCTGGGGGCCAGGGAGGGTGTGCTGCTGGCTTCAGGACCTCAAGATGCCTCATCCCAATAGAGTCTCCAGAGTTGGGCTCTCGGGAGCCAACTAGTGACCTTGTCATCTGCTCTCTCCACCCCAGAGTCCTCCAAGATTTGTGACTTTATCTTGTAAACTGCCCCAGGGCCTGGCACGCAGTAGGTGCTCCGTATGCGATGAATTAATGAAGGAGTCCATCTCAGAAGCAAGCTGAACTTTACCCAGAGCAGTAGGAGGCCCAGGCCTACTGAAGTGGGGAGGAGCTGCCTGAGGGCCAGGGCGAGAGAATGGTGGGAAACACTAAGTAAATACTTCTCTTCCTCGTGGCCCGACTTGATCTGGCAAGGTCTGAAGCAAACAGAGGGTCGGAAGCCACCACCTGGGCTGCGCAGGGGTCAGGGCACTAAGGTCAGGTGCAGCATCCTGTCCCTGCTGAGGCCTGCAGGTGGAGTTCATCATCCCCATCTTTGAGCTCTCGCTGGGCCATGCAGCGGCTGGGCCTGGATGACGATGAGTACGTCCTGCTCAACGCCATCATCTTCTCGGCCAACCACCCAGAGATGCAGGAGATGAGCCATGTGGAGGCTCTGCTGTCCTAAAGGCACATCACGAGGCCACAGGTGGGTCTGCCCCCCTCAGGCCTCCCCAACCTCGCCTGGCCCTGGCTTTCCAGGCTGGTCCTTGGGGGTGTCCTGGCAAGGCAGGGACTGTGCCAGCACCACCTTGCACTAGCCGCAGGACCAGTTCTGCTTCTTGCACATGCTGATGAAGCTCATGAGCCTGCACATGCTGAGCTCCGAAAACTCAGAGCAGGCCTGCGCCCTGCGACTGCAGGACAAGAAGCTGCCACCTCTGCTGTTGGAGATCTGGAACATCCTGGAGTAGCCTTACCTGACACCCTTCCATGGAAAGATGCTGTCCCCCCTTCTAGATGGTTCATTTCTATGTTTCCTGTGGTTCACTGTCCAATTGCATTAAATCTAATGTTACCTATTTCTAATGTTATCTTCCAAGGCTCATATTACTCAGGTTTGGTCCTACTTCTATTCTTGGCCATAATCGAGGATTCAAGTGGTGGCCTTTCTTTAACGTAGTAGATATTCATGCAGCACTTATGATGTGTCAGGCATTTCATCAACTGACATCTACAGAAGGTTCTATGCTCCCCCAGAGAAGTCCTAGCCTGCAGGTATTGTGGTAAGATGTTGATAGGGACCTGTAATCAATATCTTCTGCCCTAAACCTTGTGTGCTCTCTGCAGGACCAATGTTTTCCCCTTGCTGTGGCAACTTCACAAGGTTTTAAACACCTTCAGAAAAGAAAGACATATCCTGTTAAGAGCATAAAATGAATTCAGGCCCATATGTTCAGTGCTGTTATACTTTCAGTGTAATGCATTAAATACTCCTAGGAACAAGAATTCAAAGTCATTTCTCGTTAATCATTTTGTGCTCACTGTCTGCTACTAGTCAGAAAAGTTATAGGTCATAATCCTAGTGATATAATATTTTACTGTAAGTGCAAGGCTTTTAATCCCTGCCACTGTGACCAGGGGGCATGTAACCATGGGTAACAAGAAACAAATAGGTATATAATGGATTTTGAGTGATTTGAGGGAGAGATGGGGAGAAGCAGAGAAATGATTTGAGAGAGAAGTGTCAAAAACTATATTTAGGGCTGGGGATTTAGCTCAGTGGTTCTGCTGCCTGCCTCACAAGCACAAGAACTAAATTGAAAGGGACACTTTGAAAACCAGATTAAAAGGAATTTTCTTTTTTTTTCCCAATATTGCTTTAGAGTTAATTTATCATAAAAGTTATTCTATCAGTTTAACTACCAATTCTCTACTGGCTCCATTAATAATTCTCTCTTCCTTAGAAGCTTTTTTTTTTTCCTTGGAAATTTTAAGAGCAACTACATTATTATTAATTTCTTATGTAGTTCATTTGTGGAGGTATGTAACAAATAAAGACTGTGTCAGAAAGAAACAGTAGCATGTGATTTAACAGAGCAGAATTCAATGAGAGAAGACATTAACTGAGATATGACGGTGAAGAAATATAGGAGTCTAGCAGGGCATGGTGGCACATGCCTGTAATCCCAGCAAGAGGATCGCTGCTAGTTCAAGACCACCCTGGGCTACATAGTGAGTTCCGGGAGTCTCATATTTTAAGAGCAACTACATTATTATTAATTTCTTATGTAGTTCATTTGTGGAGGTATGTAACAAATAAAGACTGTGTCAGAAAGAAACAGTAGCATGTGATTTAACAGAGCAGAATTCAATGAGAGAAGACATTAACTGAGATATGACGGTGAAGAAATATAGGAGTCTAGCAGGGCATGGTGGCACATGCCTGTAATCCCAGCAAGAGGATCGCTGCTAGTTCAAGACCACCCTGGGCTACATAGTGAGTTCCAGGTCAGTCTCAACTACATAGTGAGACCCTGTCTCAAAAAATAAAAGAAATATAGGCGACCATAGAGTATTAGTGACCAGGAGTAAGCACCATAGATGTAAAATAATGTGGATATGAAGAATATTTAATATATCCTGGTGAATTGTTCTCAAAATAGAGATAAATAGGCCAGGGATTTAGCTCAGTGGTACCACACCTGCCTTGCGAGCATAAGATCCTGAGTTCCATCCCCAGTACCAAAAACGAACAAACAAACAAACAAACAAGATAATTTATGTGAATTGACTAAGTCACAGCTTCCCTCCCAGCTCTACTTTCTTCTGGAATTAACTCTGAACACATAGGATCACAGGTCTATACCTTCACACATGCTGCAGAAGCTTGGTTTTACTTTTCTAACAACCCAAGTAGTTCTCTCTCTCTCTCTTTTTTTGTTTTTTTTTTGTTTTTTGTTTTTTTTTTTGGTACTGGGAGCAGGGGGATTGAACTCTGGTCCCTGTCCTTGTGAGGCAGGTGGTAGAACCACTGAGTACAACTCCCAACATAGTTCTCATTCTTTAAGTCTCAGTTTAAATTGCATTTCCTGAGCACCTGATCTAAGTGCCTCTCCCTCTACATTGCCAGTGGGCCCTTGTGCTCTTTCATGTTTTGTTTGTTTTCTGCTTATGTTTGTCTTCTCCAATAACTTAAAAAGGTGTTTGACTTGCCTTTCTATATTTGTGGTATTTGAGAGAGTACCTCTGAACTAGTAAGCATTCAATACTACTTGTTCAACACAAACTAAAGTGCAAGATGTAGATCAAAATATTAAAAGACAAATTTAAAGGTCACTATATATGCATTCACTGGCATAGTGCTTAGTTTAGGCTTCTCTCAAAATTTCAATAAAATTGCTTTGCATTGCATCATAAGACGATTGGGAGAATCACATAAAGGGTGTGAAAGTATATTATGAGCTTCAGAACACTACAGATATCCAATCTTGTTTTTATTTTTTTAAATTATTAGTACATGTGTGTAGTACATAATAATTACATTTATCAATGGAGTTGCTACATGTACATAATGCATTTTAATTCCCTTTACTTCACAATCCTCCCCTTCACTCCCTTCCATGGTCCTACTTCCATTTGCCAATGAACTATCTCCCTGGTTTTATGAAATGAACTGTGACTCACATCACACAACAGTTTCTTCTCATAACTATATAAGATTTTATTTCTATTATGTCTTGTTTGAAAAAGAGCTGCAAATTTCATTGAAAATTGCCTCATGGAGAAGTAAAGTCTAGTTCGGACCCTCTCTATCCTCACATTTCTATCCACATACCTCTCAGCTCCTCTGGAAGTTTGACTGGCCTTATGACTTTCTCATAGCTGACAGCATGGGTAGTAAGGCCATAAGCTTCCAATTGACATTCTGGAGTGTTCTCACAATGCTTCCCCCAAATGCTGGATACCATGTTGTGAAAAGACCAAGCCATGTGGAGAAGACAGATGGGCAGGTGCAGCTAGGCCTGCCCTTCAGCCATCCCAGCCCATGAGTGAGGCACGTGTGAGAAAACCACCAAATGTTTCTAATCTAAGCTTTCCAGTCACCCCAACCATGGCCTTACCCATTGTGAAACAGAGAAGAGCCAGCCCTACTGTGGCCTTTCTGAATTCTCAGTTCCACAGAATACTTTTTTTGTTGTTTTATGCCACTAAGTTATGGGGTGGTTTATTACATGTTACAAACAACTGGAGAAACATTTCAGATGTATTATGTATTATTCATTCAGGCTAGGTAACACTGAGATTTAAAAAAAAAAGAAAGTAGTCTCAGTCAGAGTAGTCTCACTCTGCCTGTCCATTCTGGGCCAAAAGGAAGGCTCATGTCATCCCAGTTACTCAGGGACTCAACCTAACAGATATTACCTATTATATCAGCCATTAAAAGCTCAGCCTGGAAAAGACATTTAGGCTTATTGGTCAGAAATAATTATCTGGTTCTTCCAACCTAAAGAGGTGCCAGAAGCATTAGTCCCCTTGTGCACTCAGGAAGAAGAAAGCCAGGCATGTTTGATGTGTAGCACTAATTACTACTATAAGGGTTCTGTTAAAGACATTCTCTGTCTGGACTTCCCTTACCTCAATCTCTTTCTCCTGCTTCCTTCCTGTATCACCTGTTAGCCAATCTTCCTTTGGAAGGCCAGTGGCTTTTTTATTGCCACTGTTTCACTATGTGTGAACTACATCTACATCTTCCTACAGCCCTTCCTGCACATTATCTGCATACAAAGCAGCTGTGAAGGTCTCCATGACAACCAGGACTATCTAGTGCTTTTGCTCATCCCAAATCATAGTGGGGTATTCAGTCTCTCTCTCTCTCTCTCTCTCTCTCTCTTGCCTTGTCCTCATCAAAGCTGAAATCAGGCTCATCTAAAGGGCTCATCATGCCTCTTTCACCTTAAATAAAAAGTGTGGCCCAGACTCAGATCTCTGGCCTAAAAATTATTCATATGAGGTATCAATTGAAGATATCTATAAAGAATAAAGGAGGAATGGAAAGTAAAAGAAATGTAAGAAGGAAGAAAGGATTTTTAAAGATGAGATGTCAAAAAAAAAGCAAAAGATGGTAGTGTTTTTTGTTTTGTTTTCTGAGGCAGGATCTTGCAATCCTGCCTCAGCCTCCTGAGTGCTGGGAATACAGACAAATACATACCACCATGCCTGGCACAGATTCTTGACTAGGTAATAGATCCAATTCCTGACACTTTTTTTTAACATTTTGGAGATTTAGAACTCTTGCATACAAAATGAAGAAATATAATTCTTTTACCTAACAAGGTAGTTATAAAGATAAAAATAACTACCTTAGTTAACCAAGTAAATATGCCTTAAAATCAAAATTGCCATTTAATTTCAGAGTCAGAATTTGTTGTTTTCATCTGAGAGCCCACTCCATGGAAGAAGGTTCAGGGGCCCAGACTGGGAGGGCAAGGGCGGAATCACCACAAAGACTCCGGGTGTAAGACTTGAATAGGCTAAAGTGACTCCATGCTAATAGGCCAGACTGTGCTTCTTCATATGCTAATTGCTACCTTGGTTAACAGCCCAAAAGGTGACCATAGAACATTTCCTGCATAAGATAAGCAATGTGTTTGCAGTCTTGTTCTGTGAATTCCCTGACTCTTTATTTAGAAAAACCTTATAAAAAGTACCTCAGCCCCTGAGTAGTTGCCTCTCTGAGCCACCTGGCTCCGGGAGTGCTGTCTGGCCAGACTAATAAAGGTCTATTTACCATCTAGCCTGGTGTGTTCCTTCCTGGGTTTCTTGTTTCTCTGTCGAGCTCCCGGAGCCTCGCTGGGTGTTAGGGCCCAGCATCGTGGAGGCCTTTTGGCTGTTCATGCTCCGTGGAGTGGAAGTGAGACTTTAGGTCTTACACGGGGAGGTTTCTGGAACACTTATGTTTTGAGTAAATGTACAGATTTATATAGGGTAAGGTGGGGTGGAGCCAGAGTGACACTATTGGATCGCTATTGGATAGAGTAGGGCAGGGGTGGAGCCAGGGTGGAGTCAGGATATTTGGCACATTGTTATTGGGCACATGTTAATTTTTGGATTGTATGCTTTAGGGGCTGAGGCGAATGGAGTCAGGACTTTGGGGGTTTTTGAGAGGAACAGTTTATCTGTCTAAGGTCAGATCTCTAACACCCCAGGGGGTGGATTATTCCAGCCCTAACAGGCCTCGGAGTTTTCTCAGGAGAGATGGGTGCGGAGCTCCTGGCTCAGCCAGACATGAACCTGATGCTCAAGAATTACATTCATTTTCAGCAAACACAAGAACTACTGCTGCTGTTAAAGAGTCTCTGATGGCTTTTGCTGCTCAGTGAAAACTTTTAGGAATTCCCAGCCAATAAAATGGCTCAACTCAGCTTTTTGACTTGTAGGTAAGAGCTGGTAAATGGCAGCATAATTAACACCTGGGAATGTAATACTACCAATTAAGCAGCTTGGGTGAAGTCTAGGCAAAGGCAAGAAGCATACTCCTCTAATGAAGCCCTTCTAAAAGGACCAGTGACCTAAATACCCAATAGCCTTCTATTCATCCACATACCCCTCCTGAGTAGTTAGCAAAATTTGACTGACCCGATTTAGCAATTTTTTAAACATACTGCCTAGAATTCAAGAACTTCATTTTTTACATTAAAATTATTTTAATAACAGATATGAAGTAAAAATTAAGAAGTCTGCTAGCTAGGTAATTAACTTTTACTGTATTTTGCTATAGGTTATAATATAATAAGTGGAGTTATAATTTTAGAATGCAATACAGAGTGATTAGCTAAAACCAAGTAACACATCCTTCATTTCAAATATTTAACATTTTTTCTGAGGAGAACATTTGAAGTATACTCTCAGTAACACTGCTCAATGATAGGCTCTAACCATTTTCATTTGGGATCTCCTGCTAGTCTTTCATTAATCTCAATGAATCTTTTTTCCCAATTTCTATGTGTGAATACTTCACTCAGTTTTTTCTTTTTTGTTTTTGTTTGTTTGGTCAGTTGGTTGATTAGTTGGTTGGATTTGTTTTAATTGAGACAGGGTTTCACTATATCGTTCGGGCTGGCCTTGAGCTCATTAGGTAGCCTAGGTTGGCTTCAAACTCACAGTGAATCTCCTGCCTCCACATCCTGAGTGCTAGGATGACAGGCATGTGCCACCATGCCTGGCTCTCCTAATTTTGATAATCTGTTTGCATCCATTAAAATGGCTTCAACCAGCCAAGCTTCCAAGGTAACCTGCAAAAGTATGCTTTGAATCCTGGCCTGTCCTACAAGTTCTAACTTCATATTTCTACCTGTTTCCTAACAAATATACTAATAACAAAATTGAGAAGAATTTTACATGAACTATTTCAATTACTTCATTCATATACTTATATTTTGGTACTAAATTTATGCCCATTTTACTAATGAAGAAACTGAGTATTATGATTAACAGGTAGATG
Organism: Fukomys damarensis; assembly: GCF_012274545.1. Taxonomy (NCBI): domain Eukaryota; kingdom Metazoa; phylum Chordata; class Mammalia; order Rodentia; family Bathyergidae; genus Fukomys; species Fukomys damarensis. Next base: position 22,640,913 of record NW_022900950.1, read on the forward strand.
TCCCCCAAGAGCCTCATGTTGTCACAGGCAGAGCTTTTGGGAGGTGTTTGAATTATAGAGGCTAATAAAAGACTTTCAGTGAATCCTGGTAAGAAGAGGTGGGCCACTGGGGGCTTGCCCTGCAAGAATTTATCTCCCTCTCCAGCTCCTCCTTCCTGACCACCATGATGTGAGCAGCTTTCTTCCACCGAGGCCTTTCCACCATGCAGCTTCCACTTGAGTCTGTCAAATGTATACTGAAACTCCATGAGCCAAAATAAGACTTTTTTCCTTATATGATGGGCAATGTGTGTTTTATCTCAGCAATGAGAAAATAACTGAGACACTGAGACTCAGGAAGATTATGTAACTTACTCAACTATATGGGAGGGAAGCACTGAGTCCAGGGGTGTGTGTCTTACTTCAGAGCCTGATGTCTTTGCCTTATGCCTACTTTTATTTTTCTTAAAATGTCAACATTTCAAAATCAAGACATCTAAACTCAAAAATCTAAAACCAACATCCCTTTTTCTCCTCACTGTTTCTGTCAATGTTATTAATGTTTTGTTAATCACTCAAACTTAAACCTTGGAACTACTATGAACTCTGTCTGCCCTTTACTTCTTCCTCATTCCTAACCTAATACACTAAATTCTATAAATTAAATCTTCCCTGTAACTTAGTTATCACTCTATGCCTGCTGCTATAGCCTGTTGCTTTACTTGAATTGATAGCCTCCCAGCAGCTCACTCTGCCCCACACCTCTCCTCCTGAACAATGCTGTCAGACTGATTTTCCTCAAAGCACAGGTTTATCATTCTATTCTATAAATTCAAGTCCAGATTCCATAGCATGATGTCACAAGCATTTACCTGCTTTCACCACAGATTCATTTTACACTGTTCCTTTGTAAGAAATCCAACTGAATGGCACATATCCATAATCCTAGCACTGTGGGAGGCTGAGATAAGAAGATGGCCAATTCAAGTTTAGCCTGGATAACTTGGCAGCTAGTGAGACCCTGCCTCAGAATCAAAAATGGGAAGGGAGCTGGGGTGCTGGAAATGTAGCACAAGAAAAGATAGAATGAGGAAAAGAGATCAAATTGAGCATGCTCGATCACTATTTCTTGAACAGTCTTCTACTCTGCCATTTTTCATGTCACTCCATAAAAATCTAATAATACCCCTCCTCTATTTAATGAGATCCTATCCATCAGTTAGAGCCCCAGTCAAGTGCTACCTACTTCTTCTTTTATGATACCTGTCTTGGTCTTCCGAGTAAAAATGCCAGCCTCTACTCTGATCTCTTTAATTTTGTTTATACATTATGAATGTGTTTATCTGGTGCCAGCTTAAGCTCTGCTTTTATGTTGTTGTCTCATTTCTATTCCAACACTATAATCACCAAGTAGGGAAATGACTTATTTTATGTATTTTTGTGTTTCTCAGAGTATCTAACTATATTTTGCATGCATAATAGGACATCAATAAATATTGCTTGTATGAAGGAGAACAAGGAAGTCAGACATAGAGATATCTTCCGAAAGATACCATATAAATCATAGAAATGAACAATTTATAAAAATTAAATTGACATTTTTACATGCCTTGTATAAACTGTACCATATATCACAGCATACATTAGTCACCAATATGTTCATTTATTTACCTTCCAAAAGCTATAACTTTGACAGAGAGGAACTTTGTTTTGGAAATCCTGTCTTAATTAAAGAGTATTTGCTGGCAGTCTTACAGTCAACATTGGAGAGAAAGAAGCATACATTTCCAAGTTTTTCTGCATTACTTAATATAACTATGCTTCATGCCAAAAGGAAAAAAAATATGTCTACCTTGTGTCAAATGATAAATTATATTGCTTGGCTTATAATGGAGTTGAGAACTAAACTACAAGGCATTTTGAGCCATGTGATGTTAAAAATAAATGCTTCTGAGGCCGGAGAGGTAGCTCAGTGATGCTGCACCTGTTTGGCAAGCACAAAGTCCTGAGTTTGATCCCCAGTAATGAAACAAACAATCAAACAAAACCACTTCTACATGTTTGCATCCAGTCCCCTATTCTGAGACATACCAACACATTCACTATAACGCCAGAAAAACCTATATAGCAACTTAAAAACCAAAATGAAAGTGTCATATGTCACTTTTTGTTGTATTATATGTCTTAAACATTTTAGGGTTTTGCTTTTTAAAAAAAATTATTTCATACAAAAATATTGTAAAGTCACTGTCCTCTTGAGGAGATCTTTTGTTAGGAATGTCTATCCCACACATGGTGGAATGGAAGAGAAGGTAGGAGTTTATGCCAAGCCCACATATGATGCATGAATTTCACAAAGCCTCTGGACCTTTCTACTTCAGTGTGGCTCAACAAGTGGTCAATTCTATATTTACCCTGTGGCCACTACCAGAAAATTTTTGATTTGGCAAAGTTCTAGCTAAGATCCTAAATAATACATGTAATGTTTCTTAATATCACAACTCTTTAATGATTTAAAGGCAACTGTGCCATCTTCTCTCTTCCACACATTGTGTTCTAAGATGGAGGCCCTTACTTTTAGTCCAACATTAAAAGATTTAATTACTTCAGGGCCAAGGATTTAGCTCAGCAGCGCCATGCCTGCAGTGTCCTGAGTTTGACTCCCAGTACCCACCTCCACAAGAAGATTTAATTATTTCAAAAGACTTAGACATGATCTGGAACCTTAAGATTTAATCCTTCAGCCAGGATTTCATCTGAATTTCTGCATTCTCCCCCTCTGCTACACACCACAATCACCTGCTTCTACCTGTTCTATCTGGGCAAATCTACAATGGTATCCATATAGGATACATCCCCAGACCCGCCCAGGAGACACTTAAAGCTTCAGGGAGTACTGTTCCCTTTATATACTGTTTTATTCCTCTATATACTGTTTTATTCCTTTCTCTATTATGAAGTTTAACAGATTGGACTCCATAAGTGATTAACAATAACTAATAGTAAAATGGAACAATTATAATAGTTACATGGATATGTTCTCCTTCACAAAATATCTTTTTGTGTTGCCTTCACCCTTACTCTTATGATGATGTAAGATGATATTGCCACAGTTGATCATAGATAAGTGAAAGCTCAGAGAGTAAAATCACAGAAAAGGGGGGCTATTGTACTATGATCTGCTCCTGACACAGAAAACCACTAGAATTCCCCATATTTGAACTCCAGACATTTGTTAAACTCAACTGATGTGACTGTGGATCCCATCTTCCTACTCTCTTGACCTTTCACTCCTGTGAATTGGCTCATCTCTGATTACTAGCCTTGAACCCCATCCTGTTCTTTCTGCACCAGATATTTACGAATAACAGGACTGGACATCAAACATTTTCTCTCCCATGCTTTCTTGGTAGTTCTCTGTGAGTACTTTCCTATCTTACAATGATCGATCAAAGATTCAAACATCATGAAGGTAGCCATTGTTTGAGACACATTTGAAAGCCGATTTGAAGACTGACTTTTTTTCTTTTCCTGGGAACAAGATGATTCAAAAGCTGAGCAAGAGAAGAAACTTGGTGAAGAAGGTAGAGAAGCAATTCACTAGGACAAAGAGGTAGGGAAATATAAGCCTTCCAAGTGTGGATGGGGTCTGAAAGGTAGTGGGATGGGATGGGGAAGGAATGGGTACAAGACAACTCTTTCATCAAGAGGATGCAAAACTGCTGCCTACCTATAAGGGTCACTACCAGCCACCCATATCCAGGGTGCCAGAAAGCCCATCCGTGTATCTTTCCTGTGTAGTATTTAAATAATTGTGATTTTAATGTTTGTTTATAATGATGTAATTAGTATGTTCCTCTGTCCACTTCAGACTGCAGTTCTATGAGAATCATGCCCCCTTGCACTTACTGTGTTCAGGGACCTTGAACTTCATCCAGCATGTGTTAGGCATGCAGTAAGTGTCTGATAAATAAATGGAGGGTAAAAATAAATTATGCTTATGCAGAATTTGGATTTGAAACAAAATATAGGTAGCCAGTTATATTTGTTTGCATAAGTTAACTATCAGGAACATTGTTATGTAGTTTATCACAATAGTATTGGGTTTTCTCCAACTAGGTATTTCATAATCCTTCATTAAAAACCTGCCTGGACATTATAAAAAAATAAATTTAGGGCCAGGGATTTAGCTCAGTGGTCTGCCACCTGCCTCACAAAAGCAAGGACCCGAGTTTGATCCCCGGTACCAAAAATAAATGAATAATAAATCTAAAGTGATAGAAGCAGTCCAACCACCTAGAGGCCACTAGATAGGGGTCAATAAAAAAGAGCTACACCACTGGATTCCTGGCAAGAATAACTGCACACATGGTGTCCAAACAGGGACAATTCCAAGTTTGCATGTGCCAAATGTTACATAATCAGCCGGGGTCGACCACCCTGTGTTGTTCCTGATCATCACTCTTCATTCTGCTCCAAAACTCATTTCTGGACTATTTCAAGAATTTTTCTTTTGTCTTTTTTTTTTTTTTGCATTCAGTTTAAATACTCAAAATAATAGGGTACAGAAAATCTCAAAGTTGATTTCACTCCAATTTTTGCTATTTGAAGCACTTAATCAAATGATTATGTGTAAACTGTTTCTTTGAATGGGATTAATTTTAAAAGAAGCTGATTAGTATATGAATCTGCTATGGGAAAAACCAAGTGTGACTTTTGATCTTGAAGTCTACCAAAGGAGAGTATTGCATTTGTTTGACAAAGGGCATAAGGCTAGCCTTAATGTCCAAGAATCTCAGAATTAGCAGAAAGAGGAAAGTACTTGAAAGTATTTTACTTTTTTCTCCTGATATAACTATCAATGCCATTGTTAAAGTAGATAAACAACCAGCTTTCCATAATTTCCTCTTTAATGATTGCTGTTTTGTTTTGTTTCTTTCTGCTTAGGTTTAAGATAGAGAAGAAATAAATGAGAAAATTGCACTTTCCTCTCTCTATCTTAGTGCTTAGCACCTTTGCCATAAAATTCTCCATATTCATTCTACCAAAAGCAACACTGTAATTTAGGTAGAACAAGGATAGGGAAGGAGCAAGCAGTGGGTTAGGGGACACGGTGACTGGGTCTCCTGAGAGTTTGCAGTCTCCTCAGAGAGGAGACCGATCAGCCACAAGTTCCTCCAGCAATACCACTACCATCAACTTAAAGTAGTTACTTTTGAACATGATTTTTCTTCAGAATCCTTTCATGGATTCCCTACTTACTTGGATACCACTTTCCACACTGTGATTTGAAACCAAGGATTTAATTTTTTTTTTCATTGAGCTTATTGGTATTTTTTAGGTATATAGTACAGTTACATTCATCATTGGGATCTTGTACCTTTACATGACAAATCTTGATTCTCATTTTTCCCCATACCCCTGTCCTCCCTTCATCCCCTCCACCATTCCCTATTTACAAGAACTTTGTTTCCATTTTTTTTCCTTTTCTTATATTTTTTCCTTTCCCTTACCCCTCCCATTTCCCCTACACCTTTAGTCCTTTTCTTCCTATTTCACATTATGTGAATTTAATTTCTACTTACTTCTTTTGTAGTTGACTTAATTTTAAAATGATAAAGGAAAACACTTTCCCTCAACTTAATATTATCAAATAAAATTGATACTTTTATTTGTAAATTTTCCTTTTTTTTTTTTCATTTTCAAAAGATTTGGAAGAGTTCAAGGAAGAAAACATCCCATCCCTGTTTGATGTGCCTACCCAAAACATGGTTAAGTCACCATCAGATGTAAACATTTGCAGTCAGATGTCATTTACTTAAGTACATGTAACTGGCTTCATTTTAGACATTTAGCTTTCTTGGTATTCATTTAGGCACAAAGACATAAAGCTTTTATCTCAAGACTGTTTACTCTTTTTAAATCAATAAATTCTTAGCCAAGATTATATAGTACTGATGGATACCTGAAACATTTTTCATTATTTTTATTTAAGCAAAGGTCACACCAATTAGGGCAAATATATTATATGTATGGATAATTTAATATAACATAGAAATTATATTGTGTATATAGATATAGTTGTATATATAATATTTATATCTAAATATGTGTCATAACAGTGTGGAAATAGAATAATGTGTTTTTACTATAAGGCATAAATTATATAGTATTTATGTATTACATAGTACATATACACATATGTTCACAAATATAAACACAAATGTTTCATGATCATAACAGTATGGCCATTGGCTGTTTTCCTCCACAGTATCAGCAATCCCAGTTTGCCTTTAGAATCCATCCTACCTCTTAGCTTTCTGTCTACATTGTGTGGCAAGATTTCATCAGTGGGCCCGTGAGTGGAATGAATAACTCAAGCATAAACCCATCTGATAAGCACCAATTAGACAGACTTTTCTCATTTTTGCTAGGACTGCTGGACACATATTTTCACTATTCTCTAAAGTAAAGATTCTTTAACCATTGTACCACAACACAGAGATAAAGAAGGAAGTTAAAAGAGTGGAGAGATGAGGAAATATCTACATGAAGATGCTGTGCAAGTCTTCAAGTCAGTTGTTCGTGAATCCATGTTCACTTATGGATTTTGCAGGGACCATATTTCAGTGATTTACAGCAAATAATATTAATGATACTATCAACCAAATTTCTATTTTTTCTCATTGAGTTTGTTGGTACCTTTTAAGTACACAGTACAGTTACATTTATCATTCAGATCTCGTACCTTTACATGACTGATCTCTTATCATTCTTTCTCCATACCCCTGCCTTCCCTTAACCCTCTCCACCCTTCCCTATTTACAAAGACTTTGTTTCCATTTTTTTGTTTTCTCATATTTTTTCTTTTCCCTTATTTCCTTTCCCCTACCCTTCCCACTTCCCCTACACCTTCAAAGAATATTAACCATTATTTCTACCATATTAAGCATCAAGAGGTCATTGTGGAGAATTTGACATACATCTTCCATCTTTTTTTCTAATCATTATATAATTTTAAATGAGTAATATTTCATAGTGAAAGGTATACTATTCAGTATAATTGTATAAATATAATGATCAGTGTGTTCTAACCACCCTTGGTTAGCTGCTCTCTCCACCAGAAGTGATAATTTATTTATCCTCTCAATATTTCCCTAAATACTCTCTTGTAAAAATTAAAGTCTAAAGAAATAAAGCAATTTTATTATGAATAGGGACATTACAGTACTACACCTACCAAAGAAGTTGGGTATTTTATCTCCCTGACAACAGCTTTACTTAGAAATTAATCATCTACAGGTGATAAAGAATAAATCTTACCAAGATGTACACATGCATCTTATTGAGTTATACATATCATTGGTTGCAGTACTGCAGATCTAACCTGGGCATTCGCACATGCGCACTGAGCTACATCTCCAGTCCAAGATGCGTATGTGTGCTAGCCTTAACATCCATCAAAATCCAACAGATTGTATTCCACTGAAGTGATATAATCATTAAGAAAACTCTGGAGAGAACTGCCAAAAAAGTTTCGTCAGAGAGCACAGCGAGAAACAGCGCAGCCTGCTTCCCCAGGGTCGCCTGGGTCCTCCCGCCACCTATGGCGGAGAGTGACCTGGGGGGCCTGAAGATGGGCCATGCCTCTGCCGTATATGCTCTTGGATCCCTAGTTGTGTTTGCCCACTGACTGGGTGCATGGTTTGAAGAACAGGCAAACCACTCCCCAACCCAGCTTGAATGATCTGATGCCTGAGGTGGTGCCCTGGGAGCCGGAACCCCTCAGGCCCGAGGGTCTCCGGGTCCAGCCTTGCTGGCCTAGGCAAAGACCCCTCACTTAATCGAAGACATGGCGTCTTGCAGAGACTGCAGCCAGACATGGTGAGAAGAATGGCGGCCTTTATAGCATGAGGGCCTTTATAGCATGGCTGGAGAAGGTGAGTTTGAAACCTCAGCCACTTCTCACAGTAGAGCTGCACTGATCCGGGTCCTGCTGTGTCCCGGTTGTGTAGGAGACCATTCATTCTTGTGATGAGGATGAATAAAGGCCTCATCTGCCCTGGAAGGTGAGGGTGCTCAGGCCAAGGAAAGCCTGGCGGGTCATGGACAGTTGCCAAAGAGAGTAAAGTAAAGTAACATTCCACATTTTGCTAATTGAAAATGCCAACCACAGTTTGGGAAGATGTACTGGCCATTTTCAGAAGGCCTGTGCATGTAATATGAAAAGGCTGCTCTCAACAGTTCCCCAACCTTTTAAAAGAAAACTTGCTGCGTGTGGACAATATAGGTGTAAAGAAGTTGCCAACGTATGATAAAGTAGTTAGAAAAAAGTTAGAAATGCCCATTTGTTTTTTAAAAATGACAGAAAAGAAACATTTTATGAAAGTGACTTTGAAATGAAGTTGGGTATGAAGTTGACCACCTGGAGAAGCAACACTGGGAGAGACACTTGTCTGCATTTGTTTTGTGGGTTGGAGGACACAGAGCAGAAGACAAAAGAAGACTGTCCAGTACCAGGGTGGTCACATGTAGACGACGTTGGTTGTATTGTAAACATTGTTTTCTGTGTGCATTTTAGTCCTCATTACCATATATATATGTGTGTGTGTGTGTGTGTGTGTGTGTGTGTATACACATATCTATATCTATATATAGATATAAATATAGATATAGATGTGACAGTGCTAAGTACTTTATTCAACTGTCTTGTCTTTTGAGATAATTCTCAAGTGCCTGATAGATGTTAAAAAGTAGAAGTAGTTAAATTTTGTAAATTTCATTTTGTTGGAATTCACATGACATGTTATTCTGTGGGGGGAATAGGCTGACCCCCTCTTGAGTAGTACACATTACTTATGCACTGGTTTTTGGAAGAGAAGGAAATGCAGAGTGCTGTACTAGTGCACTTATAGCAAGGCAAGTTACCATTGTCCCTTACATCTGTGTGTTTTTACTTTGCTGTGTATATAGGGTATGTAAAGGATAAACGAGACCTTATACAATATCTAGTCTTCCTAGATGTTAAAGAGGTTTCCAGTTTTGATAAAGGTAGAGTTAGTAAACTAACATTTCTTGTACATTTGTATTAAAATTCCAGAAAAGACTGTCTTCTGAAAATGTGACCATTTTATCCCACTAGGCTAGTGAGAAAAGAAAGGGTTCTAGACCAAAATGCTCATATTTTCAAGACACTTTCAACTATTGTTACCTGTGTGCAGTTTAATCAATACTGCTGTGTGTAGATAATGGACAAAATGAGTCCTTACTTGAAACATCTAGACTTATCGAGACGTTTAGAAGTGCTATATGTGCGATTTTACTTATCAGAGCTGTATGATAGCAGACATGTTCTTATATGAAAAATCTAGTCCTAGATATGTGGAAGTGCTTGATATATTTAAAACTAGTAGAATAACACTTTGTAAATAGCTTTCATAAGCTGATAGGAAATACTGTGTTTAAAAATAGAATGCTTAAACTAATATCTAGTCTCTAGATATTAAAGAGGTTGCCACTGTATGACAAAAGTAGTTAGTAAACAAACATTTTGTATACTTTGTGTTAAAATTCATAGAAAGGCTGATTTCTGGAAAGGATTTCTGGGAGTGCAGTTGTAAAATCACATTTGAGTGACACATGTGCCTCTATCACATCTGACAAGGAAAGAAGAAATGGGAAGAAATGATGGCCAGAATGCTCCTACTTAGAAGACACTTTGAGATATAACCGTTATTATATATGTGGTTTACTCAACACTACTGTGTATATAGTGGACATACGAGTCCATATTTGAGGTGCACAAAATATGTTAAAAGTACAGGTAGTAAACAACACATTTTGTAGATATCTTTCTGTTAAAATTGATGCTGTATTTAGGAAATGGAATGATCTGAGCAGTAGACACATTTGTGCTAGTTTAGAGAGGGAAAAGGAAAACAAAGTACAAAGGGCTCTAAATCAGTGTGGTTGGGGTGAAGTGTGATTGACCACTGTCCCTCATGTCTGTGCATTTTATTTTACCTTTCTGTGTATATAATTGTATATAAAGGACAAAGGAATTCTAATAAACATCTAGTCTTTCTAGATGTTAAAGAGGTTGCCAGTATATGACAGAAGTAGAATTAGTAAACTAACATGTTGAGTACACTTTGTGTTAAAATTCATTAGAAAGAATGTTCCTAAAACGACTTAGTAAGTCGGCCGGGGATTTGGCTCAGTGGTTCTGCAGCCTGCCTCACAAGGGCCCGAGTTTGATCCCCAGTACCAAAAAAATAAAAATAAAAATAAACCACTTAGTATGTGAAATTGTTAAAGCCCCCTGTGAGTATTACGTATCCATATATCTGTCCCTTGGGTTAAAGAAAGTGGGAAGGGGAATGGGCTCTAGATGAGAGTGTTCCTATTTAGCTGATACTTTAAAATTTAGCCTTTGTCAAGTATATGTCTGCAATTTACTCAATGCCACTACACATATGAGGCATTCTAACTTCTTACTGGAAACATAATAGTCTCTCTAGATGTTTAAAGTTCACACATGTAGAAGTCAAGGCTAATATAATGCACTTTAAGTATTTTTTGTTATTTCATGAAATGGTTGTATTTTGGTAATGGAATTGTCAAACTTGTTGTCTTGGAGAGTATTCTGGCTATTCATGAGGTGCAGGGGGGGAAGTATGCAGAGAGGGAAGTTACATGAGTTCAGAGTGTCCTGCTGTTGTTCTACATGTACATTTTAGTTAATATTGCTGGCTAGTAAAAGATAAGTGTTACTGCTCAAATTATGTTAGAAATAGCAAAGTAGATTTTAGGAAGAATTGTCTTTTGGAAGTGACCTTCATTAAAGCCACGTCTTTGAGCTAGATGTGGTCCTGAACTTAAGTCACTGAGGTGAAGTGGGAAAAGGGTGGATGTTGAGGGCTCTTTGCTAGATCATCATATATGGAAGATGATTTTAGACTATAACCATAGACCTGTGGGTGCATTTTTTGGTAAAGTACTTGGGCATATTGTGCACAAAGTTCTACTCTCCTGCACAGCATCTGAGCTTTATAGATGTCAGGGGGTGACAATGTACCATAAAAACTAGAGGTAATGAGTTAGACAACATTTGAGTATCTTTTTGTTATATTGATAGAATAGATGCATCTTGGACTTGGAATTGTTACAATGCCTCTAGGCAGTGTGTGTCAGGACTTATCACAAGGCTGGCAGCAGAGGGACAGAAATAAGCACAAAGTATTTACACGTGTGTCCCATTAATTTCACTTAAGAGTATGGCCTCGATGTGCATCCACTTAGCTATAAATGTCTCTAGTTTCTCATTCATTATGGCTGAGTAGTACTCCATTTTATATTTAAAAATAACATCTTTTATATAAAAAAAAATCCAATCCAGTTGATGGGCAATTAGGCTGTTTCCAGGTTTTAGCTATTATAAACTTAGCGGCCATAAACATGGGTGAGCATATATCACTGTGGTATGATTCTTTTAATTCTTTTGGGAAGATAACCAGCCAGGTCAAATGAGACTTCTAATTCTAGTTGTTTAAGATATCTCCATATTGATTGCTATAGTGGCTGCACCAGTCTTCACTCCCGTCAACAATGTAGAAGGGTTCTTTTCTCCCCACAACCCCGCCAGAATTTATTATCTGTTGATTTCTTGATATAGTTTCTCTGGTATGATAAACTAAAGTGTAAATAAGGATCAAAATGTATAACTGATATTACACAATAGGAATAAAGTCTAAAGGTGTAGGGGAAGTGGGAAGGGTAGGGGAAAACTAAGAAGGGAAAAGAAAAAATAAGATAAAAGAAAAAAATGGAAACAGTCTTTGTAAGTAGGGAAGAGTGGAGACGGTGAAGGGAGGGCAGGGAAATGAGGAAAAAATAAGAATCAAGATACATCATGCAAAGGTACAAGATCCCAATGATGAATGTAACTGTATTATATACCTAAAATGTACCATAATTTTTTTTTTAAAAAAAAGGAAGAAGCACAGATGGAGAGATGTGAGCAAGGTGTTCAGATTTATATTTTGGTGAGAGGAATCAAATTGTCTTCTAGCTATAGTGTAGAATTGCATTAATAATTTAGTGGGAATATGCCTTCTTGCTAATATCTTAATAGTAGAGATCTGATAACTTTCAGACATGTAGCTTGGTGTATTGTTTCTTTATGTCTCATTTTAAATTGAGCATTAAGGAAATGCAGTATTACAATTGTAACTTTGCCCATACTTCTATCTAGAGGCCTATTGCCATTTTTATCTTCAATGAGATTTTTGTTCCCAAGAAAGGCAGGATTACAATTTTTTTTCTAACAGATTGAGTTGGTGTAGTGTGCTCTTAGTTATCAAAAATACTCTTGCAGCTTTGGGATTTTGAATTGATGAATATTCATAATATATAGAAAAGCATGACACACACTGTACAAACTCAATCACACAGAATGGCATGTTGCGTATATACACACAGTGCCTAGAAGAACACATCCAGCTAAGCTGCTTGTGATTGTGAATGACTTTATCCTTTGCTTCTTGTGTTTTTGTTTCCTGTGATGCACATACTAACTTTAAAAAGATAAAATTTTAAAAAATAAAAATTATTTTTAAAACTCATAGAAAAGAGGAATGAGAAAAATCTGTTGCCTATATTAACAAATAATTCATTGCTTAATCAAACTGCTCAGAACATTTTTAGCTTACTAGTTTAACTTCTAGTTCATTATAATAATCAGTATTACTATTCTCACTGCTTTCAGCAGTTCATCCCTAAAAGCACAAGCATTCTGACCTGCAATTCCCATCTTCTTTCTCCAGTATGTCTGAGAAAATGTTAGTGATATGTGAGCAGCCCATGTGTCCTTTTTCTTTTTCTGCTACTTTCAGGATGGCAACTTTAATTAGGCAGTTTATCTTCCTACCTTCATCTGCTCTCTGTACAGTAATATTTTACTTGCAATTATCTCAGCACTCCTACTCATTCCATTAAAAAGTAAGCAGATTTTTTCTGACTCAAGGTTTTGGTTTCTCCTTTGTTTTTCCTGACAGATACAGTTCCCTTATTGTATATAACACCTACAGTAATTGCTGTTGCTTCAAAAAAAATCTGCAAGTACTTTTCTGAATGCTGTTAAGACATGCAGAAGGAAAAAGAGTTCACAAAATAGAGATATTACTTTTATTTATATTCCAGCATTCTCAGAGGGAAAAAATGTGGAAAGCCTTTCACCCTGGTGTCTCATTAAATCTGAACAACAACCCTAGAGTCAAGGAAGTGACTAGAGCCATTATTTTTATTATTGTGGAGAAAACAGTGAAAAACTCAGAGAAGTTAGATATCTTGTTGAAGGTGACACACAGTTATTAGGAGCTAGAAGAGAAAAAGAAATACATGTACACAAGCCTCGGGTTTCTGAATCCCAGGGAATCCAGCCTTTCTAACTGTGCTTAAAAGTATTGGTTTGCAAAGTCAGCTTTACTTTGATTTGCTGCAGGCAGTTAATTCAGTGAGCCAAAAAATGTTGGGTAACTCAAACCCCAGAAAACTTGAGACAATCCCAGAACAACCTTTGTATGTCCAGACTTACTAATTAGAAGAACCACACTTTTAAGCAAACATTCCAGCATGAAGTCTAAAAGGTGAACAGAATGGCAATGACTAAGTATTGAATTGCTATGAATTTAGCCCTAAAGGTTTCTAAGTATTGTCTTTTCTCAGACTCCTTTGTAATTGGGGTTCTGAGTGCAAAATAGGTGTCACCATAAAATGTATACACACTAAGTTTGGAAGGCAGAAGTGAAGAGGATGCTATCTCCAGGTTCCACAGTTTGCTGCTATTATCAAATATAAGTAGCAAAATTTAGCATGCCAAATGTGGAGAGGTAATTAGGCTGGGTATGACAGTCCAGCTCTGCATGAAGGTGCCCAGGAGCTTATCCTAGCAATGGTAATAGATGTCACTTGCTGCTAGCTAAATGTTTTCTTTCCTGCTTGTGGAGTATGAAGGATGCCATTCAGAAGAGCATGGATTTAAGAAATGTATGGAATTAGAATAGAATTGTATTCTACCTTTGCCCTTTATTCACTGTCTAATAATTTGCAATATTAGATATCTGGAGTTAGGTTAGTTAGGGGCTCTGTAAATAAGAATACTACTATTTACTTTGAAAGATTATCATGCATATTAGAGTGAATCTACACTGACACATCAAGCACAGAACCTTGGGTCAGATAGCCACCCCTTCAATGTCAGAGTCCCATGAGGGTACAAACAATGTCTGTTTGGCTCACTCTCAATATGTGATAGGTGCTCAGGAATAGCCATATGAACTTGGGTGAAGTTTAGGGCTAACTCTGGAAAACACTTAAATATGACCCGTTTCCTTGCTTGTGAATCTCATAAACTATAGATCAGCTGGAGAGAGATTGCATTCAAATATGGCTTTCTGGAATCTTCCCACCTTGTAACTGCATTTTATATAAAAATAATATAGAGTCTGGCAGATGCTTCCATAGGGGCCACTATATTGATTTTTTTCCCTTGGTAAATGAATGGTTTTCAATAGATTGTATACATCATATTCAGCATCATTACCATAATCTCATCAGTAGAATGAATCTCCCCTTTCTTTGAATATTGTTTTCTTTCACCCAGTGCTCTACATTTCTATTAACTATATGAAGAGTTTTCTTTACCATTTAAGATTACAAGTGATTCATCTCTCAATTTTCGGTCAGGCTTTAAGTCTTAGAATTTATTTTTACCAAGTGTGTCCCATACTAGTCAGTCAAGAATACAAATACATTTTTTTCACAAAGAACAACAAAATAGCTTGGAAAATATTAGAAAAATGATGAATATATTATAGAGTTATAAGGTCCTTGAAAGAACAAGAGGATAAAAATGCAATCCAATGTATAGGACTGGAGCCTGTGAATGTAAAACCATCAGAAACCATAACAGTAATATTTCTCTCTGTGTTTCACTATTGTCTCTGTGCAGACTAGACTCCTGAAATCTCCAATTACTATGGCAGAATTTGGTTTCCAACAGTTCTAAATTTACATGTGCTGTACCTCCAATCACATAGAAGCTGAATCTCTCTTTAGTTTTCAGTTCCAAACTCCTAGATAATAAGCTCTAATTGGCCCTGCAGAGGTCTGAGTACACTCACCTTGAACTGTGAGACTCTACAAAGCAATAATGGTGTATGTTTTGATCATTACACTATGCACTTAGAAGATGTTTAATACATTTTTATTGCATAAAAACAGTGGCCAGAGAAGTATGGTTATATACAAATATGGCTGCAGAAATCTCCCCTAGTGGTTTGGGTATGGAATGCAGTTAGAATGCTTTTATGAGTTTGCCTGATCCTTTAAAATATATGCAGTAAATCTACTCTGTAATCTGGCTCCTGTTTCCTATTCAACTTCCAACCACTTTCTTCCTCACTCTCCACAACCCAGTGACTTTCTGTCCCTTTGTAGCAACCACTGTCTTCCCAGGGAGACTTTCCAGTTTCAATCTGGTCTGGAATTTACTATCACCTTCCATGCAATGACTACATTTATCTCTTAATTGTAAGGTAAAATGCCATGTGACAAGACAAAGTACCTGGAGGATGCCTGTGGCCTTTCCATCTGTGTGTTTCCTTCATAAGTAGTATTTGCCACAATCTATAAATAACCTGTATATTAATTTACTTTTTGTTTTTGCTCTCTCCTGCCTGATTCATACATAACCTTAAGGTTGTAGGAGTCTCGTCAATCCTGCACACATTTGTTGAAGCAATCTGACAAGACAAGTGGCTATTTTCATAGCTGGCCACTCCTGAGTTATCACAGAAAGGATGGTGGTAAATAATGAGAATAAAATCTGAATACCTGAACTTAGATCTGCCACTTAATTTTGAGTTTAAAAGTTAGTAACTTCCCATTTCCTCATTACACCATAGCAAAATGCTGTGTATGTTACCTAATTTTCCATAGTATTATTTAAGGATTATGTAAATTTTACATGAAATCACTTTGTCATAGGAAAGTGGAATACTAATGTTATTAATAGTCAAGTATACTACAGTAATAGTAGTTACTCAAAATAATTACTAATAACTATTCATATCTGCTTATACAGTATTAGCCCTATTTTAAGTTGATAGAACTATAAATTGTGCAATTTTCACAAAAATAATATTTTTCATTTTTCAAAAACAATTTTAGAAGAGTCACAACATATAAAAACTATGGGATTTCCTGATGATTTATTAGAAAAGATTACTTTCAATAGTCCTATAAAGGTTGCAGTATATTGCCACACATTTATGTTTTTATTTCCATTTTCCATAATGCTCACCCTTTCTATATTCACTCTTATTTATCTCTTCCATTACAATTCCAACTTGGACATATTTTCCTTCTCTGGCTTACTTTAGAACCTTATTTGGCTTCCCCTGGGCCTTATTCCCTATTGTTGTGGGATATTTTGGGGTATCTGAGGACATTTGAGAGGGTGTATTCAAAGTAGCCATTAGGAGACATGGGCTAATTGTGCTGATAGACTTTGGGAAAGAAAGGCAACAGACAGAGACTGTTCTTATTACTGATGCTGGGTTGTTTTGGCTCCACAAAAAGAGAGAGGATAATAGGTTGGTGGCAAAAGGAAGAAAGGAAAGTGATATTAACTAGAAAAAGAAATGGGCCATACAAACAAAAAAGCACAATAATATTTATTCTGGAAATCTAAAAGAAGAGTATCTACTATGGCTTCTAACAAATTGAGGGGGAAAGTGACAAAAATAAATGATGACTGTGTTTCCTATATATTATACATATACAATGATGATAATACAACAACTATATATTTACTTTATACCAGCCCTGCACTGTTTTACAAATATTATTACCTCATTTAATCCTATAACAACTCTATTATTATCTCATTTAATCCTCTGTGACTATTATTATTATTATTATATCAATTTTGCAAATTAGAACCCAGTTGTCCACAGAGACTAGATAATTTGCCTAAGTTTTCATTGTTCTCATGTAACTGACTTCTAAGACCATGCTCTTACCCATTAAGCCATAATTTCTCTCTGCATCAAGATTTGCCTAAAAGACATCATAATTTCCACATTTAATTCATAGAATGTACTAAACATATGATATTTTTATTTCACTATTTTAGGTAATCGTATCTTATGCATATTTGAAATGAAAGACAAAAGAAACACTGCTGCCCAATACATTGTTTCTAGTTCTAAATGACCGAGATGGATGGAACTATTTCCAGCAATGGGGACACCGACAAGCAAAATCCCCTGAATTTTTTGTGACATCATTTTATATACATAGTGTATCTCATCTACTAAACAGCCTGATCTTTGTGCATAATAGTTAAAAACACAGAGACCAGTTCCAAATAAATGTGTAGGTTGTGTGTACTTGCTTTGATAAGTGAGTTAATCTCTCTAACTTCATGTTCCCAATGTGTGAATGGGGATGAGCACTAAACTATTATAAAAAAATTAAATTTCTATCTCCTTAACCTTCATTGTGTTTCTTTCTCAGAAAATGCTTTATAAATATTATCTTTGTGTTTGTTGTTTTTGCTATTAATAAACTACTGGCACTTAGTTGAATCTTCCTAGGTGAAAACACAGACCAGACCTTTCCTGATGTGTTTTTTTCTTAGCAATTTTGTTGGACATAGCAAGTGTTATGAATAGGAAATGAAGAGCAAAAAAAATCAGACCTTTATTTTGGTCATATTAAGATATGAAATTAAAATATTTTTCATAATCTACTATCACATAATTTCTTATATAAAAAGGACATGAGCATTTAATAATTTAATTTTTATTGCTATTGCCACCCCTGTACTTTAGGTAGGATATAGCTTTTTCTGTAATTTGCAAAGTGAGAAGTTAATGAAATATTTATAATATTTATTCTTCCACTATTTAAATGTTATCAGCACTGTGATTGAACTCATGCAAATAATAAACATTTCATAAGCCAAGGACTGCAGAAGGCCTTGCCATCCTTTCTCATCTGGACAACTGCACTCTGCACTGGACCCTCATCAAAGAACATTTACTTTTTTTGCAACCAAATAAGTTAAAATTCTGTTCACACTCACACAGAAAATATGATGGGCCAATTCTTTTTCTATAAAATGTGATATAAAATCAATTAGTTAAGAATATATGTGAAAGTATGGCTAGGATCCTAACAAAGTAGAAATGGAAGAGGCTACAGGCAGGTGGAGAAACAAGCCTCTCCAAAGAGAGGTATTGAATTTGGCACAGTCAGATATTTATGTGTAATTTTAGCATCCATTAATGTTAAGGTGACAGTGATTTAAGTTTCAGTCTAAGTCTTCTCTTGGCTTATAGGTGGCAGTCATATTCCTGTGTGCCCACAGGACATCTTTGTATGCACAAACACAGAGATAAGGAGACCAAGATATCTGATGTCTCTTCTTAAGAGGTCCCTAACCCCATCCCATGAAAGTCCCACACTCATACCTCATCTGACCCTAATCACTTCTCAAAGGCCATTACATCGGGAATTAGAATTTCACCATATCATTCCTGGGGAGCACCAATTTCAGTCCATAATACATATGTCAATAACATTGCATATTCTGCATGCCTTACCTCACTTAATCTTCACAGTGATCCAATAAGATAGGTTCCATTATAAGTTTAATTTCTTTCCCAAAATAAACTGTGATCTTTGAGCTGAAATTTCTCACATAAATTACACAGCCAGAAAATAAGCATTTTTATTTCTTCACAAACAGTCTTTTTTTTTTCAGCTTTAATTGAGTTTATTGGTACATTTTAGGGATACAGTACAGTTACATTCATTGTTGGGATCTTGTACCTCTACATGGCAAGTCTTGATTCTCATTTTTTCCCCTTTGTTTGTGTTCCCTTTTGCTTTTGTTGTGTTTAGTTGGTTGGTTAGTTGGTTGATTGGTTGAGGGGTGGATTAGTAGGTAATGAGTGGGCTGCCTATTTTTTCTTCAACTACTTTTAGTGCTAGGGTCATGTGTATTTGGAACATTTACATGTTTCTTTTCTTGACAAGAATAAGTGTCCAGAAAGGTTCCACTGTTCTTCATATACAAAGTAAAAGTATTGGAAGGTAATATTCACATTTTTCTCTTCTTTTCATGTGTTTAGGTTTTTGAAAATTGAACGGATATGAAATTGCAGCCACATATTGAGCACGATGCAAGAAGGACTCAGTGTAGGTGTCTCTGGATCAAAAGCACTAACCTTCTGAAACACGCCAATAATCAAAGTGAGATTAACGCTGCTATGTGTCTTAATCCCTAATTTCATTTGCTCTACAAATGTAGTATTACATTCAGCAGGTATACAAATTCTGAGTTTATACAGTGTCAGATTTATCAGTTTGGGATTAGAGAGCTTTTCTGTTGTGCTTCTTTGTGTTTATCTAAAAGTGTTTCCAGGAAGAATACAAAAAAAAAAAATAGACAGGTAGAAAATATTAAGGAAAAGCAGTAATTCAAAGCACATCCTCCTACAACTCTTACAACTAATCAATGCTGCCCGAGCTCCTTGGCATTCATCTCTTGCTTCCTTTTGAGAATATTAATGTGCCGTGTTACTTCTGCTCAATTTTGCCATCCCTCCTTGCATACTTGAGCACGTATTCATTCTTTATTGACAGAAATATTTAAGCATTGAAAATGAGTAAGACTTGGAATGAAATGTGACCATCTATTGGAGAAGCTGGGTGAACTCTGTGAAAACTAATGTTTCAGTTGTAGTGTTTCTCAGGCTTCAGTCAGTCTCTCTATAGCAAGAGGCAGAAAATCAATGATCAGATGCAACTTTCCAATTCAGAAGGTGCAACCTGTGTTTTTATTATAAGTGTGCCAAGTGTCTTCATTCTTAAATACTAACAAATTGTCTGCATCAAAAAAGACTGTGGTTCAACTTAATTTACAAATGTTCCTAGCAGACAGGTTCCAATGTTCTAAAGTATCTTTCTACGCAGTTCGTTAAACATAGGAAGGTTTATCCTTATGGAATCAACTCTGTCATTACATTCCCTCTCTTGCATTGTAATTTCTTCATTGCTTAAACAGAATGTCTAAACAGCATGAGGTCTGAAGATGGTTCCTGATAAACTACCAACCTTTATGTGTATTTTTTGCTTCATTGGGATAAAAGAAAGAAAAGTTTTGCAGACAACAGGGACATAGTTCTCATGAAGATTCATCACTTACAACCATTTTGTGTGGAACTTTATTCTTCCTAGGTTTTCTCCAAAAATGTCACAGAAAGGTGGGAAAGTGGAGCTCAGGGAGTTTCATCATAAATACTACTCTGCTGTATGATGATTCCTTAAATCAGACTGACTTCTCAGCATGGCGCAGTGCTACCCTGGTCATCTGAAACCACATAAAGAGCTATGTTTGAGATGTTCCCTGGTAGATTCTGTGGAGATTTTTCTTTTTCTTTTCATACTGTTCAGTACCGGGAATTGAACCTAGGACGTACAATACTACAAGCTACATCCACAGCATTTTGTTTGTTTGGTTTTTGGTTTTAGTTTATTTATTTATTATTTATTTTGGTACCAGGGATTGAACTCAGGTCCTTGAACTTTCATGGCAGGTGGCAGAACCACTGAGCTAAATCCCCAGCCCTGGGTTTTTGTTTCAGGAAGTTGCCTAGGCTCAAATTTTCAGTCCTCCTGACTCAGCTTCCCAGAGTGCTGAGACTACAGGTGCACTGCCACACTCGGCTATACTTTTAGAGAATTTTGTTAGCTTTGTCATCTTGTATCCAAAGGAAGTATAAAGGAAATTATAATGAATTAATTCTACAGAGACATTTTTAGATTTTATATGATAGAATCGGTAGAATAAAAATGCATTGAAGGAGAACTCCTGATTATATAATGTTAAATACTCTGCCAGCTATCTCCCTCAAAGTGCATTTTTCTAATACATTTGTTCCAAAAAACTTTCTACACAATAAGTATTCATTGCAACCAATATGAGGTTGACTCCAGGGTTTAGGTATGATGTAATCATTCCAGGGTTCCTTTCAAAGTACTAATTTGACAAAATCATTTTATATTAAGCAGCTTTAAAGAATAAAAAATTGATTCTTGGGGTTTTTTTTTTCTAGAAGCTAAATTACATGTTAAAAAATGTGTTTCAAATGTGACAATTTGATATTTTAACCTCAGATTTTCTCTTCTTGCAAATTTCTTATTTAATTCAAATTATAAATAACAACATGATAAAGAAGTATATTAAAAGATTGGGTGAGACAAAACAACCATGTTGTGTGAGGAGACGATAAGAATTAAATGATATTTTTTCCTTTTAGCTAATAAATAGTGCTATTTAATTTTTACCGTTCACTTTTTTTACTTTTAAAATGCACCAAGTTAAATGATTTGGTTACTTACATGAGGAAAAATGACTTTTCTCACAACAATTCTTTGTCTAGAGCTTCGACAACTTGATCAAAATTGGAGTTCTGTTAGCAAAAAACAAAGAGGAGTTAGATTTTTAGTTATATGACTAAGATTCTCTGCCATAGACTGATACAAATAAACAAAGATAGGACAGTTGATTGCTTCTCAAAATGCTGCTGCCACTCACCAGTTAAGCCGATACTGAGAACATATACTTCCTCTATAAGAACCAGTGTATTTGTTTTGTTATTATGATACTAAATTATGTGCAGCAGGCTATTTGATAAATAAAAGAGGTTTACTTTCGCTCACACACACACACACACACACACACAAAGAAAAATGACTTTATAAAGAGAAGAAAATGATTTTGGTTGGCAAAATGTTAGTTGTTCTCCAAATTATCCCTAAGAAAGCAATGAGCAAATGGAAATTTGGATTGCTAAAGTGAGAGTTTTAAAAAACAGTGGGAAGTGGAAGGAAAAGAAATTCTGATGCTCAGTTTTTTGTAACTTAAAATTTCAGATATGAGAACTCTTAAATAATTCCTTCAAAGTTGCCATCCAGCATATATAACATACATACATAGCAGTGTTTCTCCTAAGACTAGGACTCATCTTCAGACTGCAGTCTGATTCAACATGTAATGATACACAAGAAAATAAATGATGCAGAATGAATCTCTCCCCCCTCCTGTAGAAGAATGATTACAGAAGTAAAGAAAAAAAAGCAGTTCCTTCAAATGAGATTCCTGTCAATCAATAAACTCAGTATCTTATAAATTTTCACTTAAATCATTCCTTAAATACTAAAGTGAAGTAAAAAATACCTAGCTACATTTTATAGCACAGTGTTGCAAATTATACTAAACACTTGCAAAAAGAACCTGTAGGTCAGGAACTTCTATTAATAACCAGATAATCACTACTAATGAGGTGATTATTCAGTGCCATTATAATGGGAACTGGGTAATTTGGATTTTATGCTTACCATTTCTCAACATCATGAAAAGGTTTTTTTGTTATTCATTACCCCAAAGATAGAAAAGCCCTTTTGTCCTTTTCTCTTCTAAAAAAGTAGAGCATAAAAAATTTTTTAAATAATTTTAAAGTGATAGCTTAGAATTTATTGTAAGGATTGATATCTATAACAACAATATGTACTTGTAGTAATTCATATATTAGGGAGTTCAGGTTCATATAAAAATTTATTATGAGGAAGTTTTAAGTTTTTTTCCCTTAAAATTTCTCACCTTAAGTATTTATGTTTTTTGTTTTGTTTTGTTTGTTTTTTAAATTTTTTTTTGTTTTTGATGAGTGAAATAAAATATTCCCTGGAATATTACTGTGCTTGCAGAACTACTCTTCTCTTTGAAAGAGAAACTCTGGAGGGTGCCTGGAATTGCAGCTGCAAATTTCAAATGGCAGGTGAGACACTTCCATGTCCAGTACATGCCTGCCCAAGATTATTCCTGCTTTGGAACTGGCCCAGCTCTGCACAGGTGATAGCCCAGCGCCCATCTCTGAGGGCACAGAGCCAGCCTGGTGTTGGGTGCTGTGATGTTTCACCTTGGACTAAGCCTGTCCCAGGGCCTGAAAAGTATAGCTGCCCAGCTTTCCTCCTGCATCTGTCTTGAGGCAGAAGCCTTTCTTCCTTCATACTAAGAATTTTTTTGTATTTCCTTTTCAAGTGCATCACAGGAGGGAAATATTGCCATAGCTGGCAAGTTTAGCCATGAGAAAGGAAATTTTTAGCTTTTTGAGCTGGAGTTATTTAGGTCACCTCTAAATCATATAAAAGAAGCCAGCATTTTGGTGATGCTGTGGAGAGACATTTTTCAAAAACACAGCTATCCTCAGATAAACAGGGCAGAGGAGGCAAATTTTATCTCTAACTTCTTAAGGATTTTAGGTATAAAACAATAGAGTTTTAACACTAAAGGTATATGGATATGGATCTTAAATCCACTACTATCTCTATTGACCTATCTTTCCTAAAATATAGTAATTTATTTCCTTTTCTCCTGATCTGTCTACCCAATGCACTCTCCATTCTGAGCTAGAGCAGCCCTTCTAAGAGACAAAAACAAAATAATCATGTATGATGAAAGACAAAGACACAATACCAGCTACAAGAAAGAAATCTAGTGATTATAAAATATCAAGACTGGAAATTACTAATCTGGATCCCAATTTCCTTATGTATTTCATGAGAAGACCCAGGGCTCCAGAGTCTGCATCAGTTAGTTTATATACCAAAAACTAAAATGCAAGAAATTGGTTGAAAAATGTAAGCACCTATGAGTGACCTAACAAACCTTGAATTTTATATTCCATTTAGACCATTTATTTAGACTTAAATTGACCTTCCTGTTTAATAAACAGTTTAAGAAATGATTCAGATATATATAATTCATTTACTTTTAGCAGTATTCTTTAAATTCTAAATACTTTATCCTTCTTCAAAATAAACCCTATTGAAAAAGACTAGACACTGAAGATGGTTTATTTCATCTTAGAAATGCATACACACACACACACACACATATATATATATCCAATTTCTTAAATGATGAATTGAAATAAATCAATATGATCAGTAATGGTACATCACATAGCATTGCATAGAATGAGAGAATAACAAAAAAATTTTATCTAAATTCTAAAACATGCAGTCTTGGTCTTTAAATTTGTAATCTAGAGGTCACAGATATTTTGCAATATTAATTTTTAGCATCCTTGTTTCTTTAACTTGGGTACATCATGAACATCTTCCATCTTTCAGCCCTGATACAAGACAGTAGGCATATTAAGGTGGAGGTGTACTGTCAACCTGATTGGCTTTGGAGTCTGTCCAGGGATTGGTGGGGAACACTAGTGTGTGTGTCTCTGTGAGTCATCGAGGTACTATGTAAGATTCATGGAGCCTTCCTCTCTGGCACTGCTCCCTGTTCACCATGAGCTAAGCATCCTTTTCCCCACAAATCCCTTCCACCATACCATTCTGTCCTGCAACCAATTAACTTTGGCTAAACTGTGAATAAAATAAAATAAACCTCTCCTTTTAAGATTCAAATGTCAAACTTAGTGTCTCAGTGACAGGAAAGTGACTAATGCAAGAAGAGTGCACTTGAAGCAGATAAAGTTAATAGCATTTTTTATTAGCTCATGTTTGCAGTACATAATATTATATACCTTGTCTGGAATTTGCTGTACATGATATCTTAATTTTTTGTATGGAGTTTGGTACGTGTAAATAATACATCTTAATTCCTGTTTTTTCATCCCTTTTCCTTCCCTGGATCTCCTTGTCATTTGAGAAAAATCTATCTCCATACTTTCTATGATTTATTTTTAATTTTCCTCATTTGTTATTTAAGGCGATTTCATTGAAGTCTCATCCTACCAACTCATATATCTGCCAGTGTTTATCAATATAATTTTGTTTACTCTTATGTATTCTACAAGTGTGTGGTTGCGTATAAATAAAGTTCTAATGTGGTTTTTCTTCTGATTACCAATGAAACTAATCATTCTATTTATTTGTTCACTATAAGGGTATGGTCTTTTGAATTGCCTGTACAAACCTCCTACCTGTTATTTTTAAAGTTAGGGCTTTTTTTTTTCCTCTCATATTTATCAGTAAAGAGTTCATGTTAGATTCTGAATGCCAATTTTTTTGTCACTCATAAATCTTGTAAATATCCACTTCTCATTTCTGAATGATGTATTTTGATTTTAAAAAGTCTTAAATTTTACTCGGGGCAAATTTAACAATCCTTTCTTTATGATTAGTGCTTTTGGTGTACCTTTAAAAAATTACTATCTAATATAATTCAGAAATATCATTAAATTTTTCCTACACTTACTTCTAAAAGGTTGTGACTTTACTATAATATTTAGACTTATAGATTAATATTTGTGCCTTATATGATTCATTTTGGTTCCTGTGGATATCCCATTGACCCAGTACCCAGATTTTGAAAAAACATTTTTTTCCACTGCTCTAAATGGTCACCCTTATTAAAAACAACTATATATCTGTTGGTCTTTATTTTGACCTGTATCTTTGTTACTTATGTAACCTTACATCAATGACACATCATATTTTTATAACCTTTGTGTTAGGTATAAATCCTCAAAATTTTTCTCCCTTATCAAAGTTATCTTGGTTATTCTGGGATCTTTTTATTTCAATATAAATGCTATTGTATTTGGTCAATTTTTACAGACACAAACACATTTATAAAACATTTATTTCAGAATGAGGGATTTAGCTCAGTTGTTATGCTGCCTGCCTCATAAGTGCAAGGTCTGAAGATTGACCCCTGGTTAAAACAAAAAAAAAAAAAAAAAACAGGATTTATTTCAGTTATAGTTTATAAAAAAATCCATAAAGCAATTCGGGAATAAGTGGTTTCTTTGCATTATGGACTCTTCCAAATCATAAACATGGTATACAACTCCATTTATTCTGGTGATTTTGAATTTTTTTCAAATTTGGTAGTTTCCTCAGCATAGATCTTGCATATTTCATTATATTTATTCCTATGGGTTTGATTTCTTAAACCACTATTAAAATTGTTATACTTATCTAAATATTTGGTGCTGGGAAATAGAATTTAATAGATATTTCTTCTTAATTCTGGAAATTGTGCAAATTTCATTTATCAGTTTCTATTATTTATTTACAGGATTAGTGTGATATGTGTGTATACACAACACTATCCTTTTACATTGCATTTCATTATCTGTTACCAATACAAATAATACATCCTTTCTTAATGTGACAGTGTAGAGTGTCAACTTTATTGGCTTTAAGATTTGTCCCAGGGATTTGTAGAGCACACTTCCAGGTGCATCAGAGTGGATCATAAAGGTGTGACCTTGGAGTCTATATCTGGTCCCTCACCCCTTACTCTTCAGTGCTGCTGCCTTGCTCTGCTTCTTAGCTACCTTAAACTAAGCATCTTTATTCCACTATGTTCTTCCCCACCATGATATTTCTGGCTTGGGGCATTCTAAACAGGGACTAAATTCCCTGAACAGTGATGCAAATTAAGCCTCCCTTCCTTTAAGTTGTAGGTATCAGTTACTATTTTCTAGGAACAGAAAAGCTGAATGATACACTTGGGATTCTCTCCTGAATTACAACCCAGTTCTTTAAAATTTTTGTATTAATTAACATTGATACTTGACTTGTCCTACTGCTTTCCTAGGTCATTTTTACATGATTATTAGAATCATGTTGCAGTATAAATTCCCTGGAGTTTAAAATTAATAAAACTTCCATTTTGATTCTGGGTCCTAAACGTTATTTATTTTGTTTAAAAGCATGATTAAAATTCTCTATTTCTGCATCTATAAGTGGGGATGTGTTAAGCAACCTTTAAGATAGAACCATCTCTGGCATTCATCCCTTATGTAGTACCCTTCCTTAAATGTAGGCTGGACTTAGTGAATCACTTCCTGCTAATAGTATATGTAAAAATGATGCCATATTAGTTTCTGTGTTATGTCAAAAAGATACTGTGGCTTCTGTTTTGATGCCTTCACTTGCAGTCTCATTCACTCATTGTGATAGAAGCAGCCACTGTACTGTGAACTGCTGTATGGAGAAGGTATGTGGTGATAAAATGAGTCAAAAGAGAGTCCTACAAAACCTTGAGTTCTACCAACACAGGTTATTTTAAAATTGGATCTGACTTTAGTCAAGCCTTCAACTGAGGTCACAGACCTGAGTGGCATTTTAATTAAACTTCATGGCAAGTGCACTCAGGTGAGTCATGCACAGAAACTACATGATAGTCTTTGCTGTTTTAAGCCAATAAACTTTGGGATTATTTGTTATGTAGCCATAGGTAACTAATACAGAGTAAATACACATCCAAGTAAATTATCTTTTAGAGACACTCCATATTTAATTGTTTGATGCAGAATTTTTTACTATGCAAACACATAGAATTTAATTTTCTTTTTCATATGAAATTGGTAAGCAATACTGCTAACCTCCAAAGAACTTTGCCTTCCTAACATCTATATTTCTAAATTCTAGTAGGAATAGCAATACCTGAAATAGAATGAATCTTACTCATTTTAAAGGAGTGAACTTCTGAATGAGATATAGGTAACCACCTGAATCTCACCAGTGAACACTTTTAGTTGCAGTGTTTAAAATAAGAAAAGTGGGAACCCTGGCAGCAGCTTGTGACCCTCTGGTGGACCCACATCTTCAGTGTGGAGCACAAGAGGAGCCCAGAAGAATCACAAGACCCTCTTGTAGGCCCACTCCTTCAGTGCAGCACAGCAGATGAGCCTGGCAGCACCTTGCCACCATCTTGTGAGCTGGCCTCTTAGGTGCAGAGCAGCAGAGGAGCCCAGCCACATGGGCACCAACACAATGGTGTCTGGCCCTGTACCTACAAAAGAAAGAAGGCCTTTCTGAGGCTCCTACATGAAAACTAAAGCCTACTGAAAAAGTGAAGAAAATCTCTGTAATAAAGGAACACCACACCACCATAGTTGGTAAGACAGAGGGACCAGAACCTCACATCAGAACTGGTATAACTTCAGGGGAAAGACAGCTGGAACCCACAATGAAACCCTGCAGAGTTCAACATATCAGGAGGTCAGAGATGTCAACTTGGGCCTTGAAGCCAAAATCAGCCTGAACCTTAGGGGACTGCTATTGCCTTGCTGAGACTAATTAACTTAGATCTGCATACTCCTGTCCATGCATGTGTATTGTGTCAACAGAATCATACACAGAAGGAGGCCCTCTATTTGTATTTTTGATTTTCAAAGTAATATTTTTCTCTTATCTGTACACATTTTTAAAGTTTTTATCCTTTTTTCTCAAATATCCTCTTTTTTCTTCTTTTTCTTATCTTTTCTCTCTCTATCTTCTCACTCTCTCTCCCACCTTGTTCTTCATTTCTCTCCCTTTTTGTTCCTATTCCTATCCTAATGCAAATTTATCTTCTTTCTTTTGCTTTTTTCTTTTTTCTTCTCTCAATTGCCATTAGTTTTAAAAGAAAGTGATTATAGTCTCTAGCCTTCCTGTTGCTGTTAGCTTGTTCTTTTCTTCTGTATATTTTGTTCTGTATTCTCTTCTTCTCTTTAACAGCTTCCCAGAATTTCTGAGATCTTGCTGTCTTCTGACCTTTCTTCTAAACTTTCTCTATCCTATCTATCCCTCCCTCCCCAACTCCTTCTAAAGCCCCATCCTAAAGGATAAAGTTGTTATAATGAAGAGTTTATGCACTATAAACATTTCAGGGTGGTCCTTGATTTTTATTTAATTCAGAGTTAAAGGTGATAGATTAATAACTGCCACAAATTGTCAATTTCTAATCTGTGCTTGATGCTATTGTTTTGCTGGCTGTATCACTTAGGCTAAGGTGTTGTGATTGATGTAATTAGTTGTTCTTTCTAGTTTAATGAAAATGAGGTTGCTTCAGAGTCATTAGAGACTCAAAACCTAAAGGCCAGCGATATTTGGAATATTGAAGTATTAACTCAGGAATTAAACCAACGACAGTACCAACAACAAAAATAGAAATGAGAAGACATTTAAACAAGGCACAAACACAGACTTCCACCTCACAAAAGGTAAATAAACTCTTGGGGAAATAAGGTGGAAAAGTCTGACAGTCGACCATCTGGACACCCTGAAACAATACACAGGAAGTAAAACAGACAGATAAATGAAGCTCTAGAAAAATTTAAAACAGAAATTATTTCCCAGATAACCACAGAGATGGTTAGAAGAATGGAAGACATGATTAGAGAGTATAAAAAAGAAAGAGATTTTAAAAAATAGATAAGCACTAGACCATGATAGAAACCATGACTACCTAGCATAGGAAAGAAATGGAATCCATAAAACAGATTAATATATTGAGGACATTAAGAACGCTATTGAAAGCATTTGCAGCAGAAGGAACAAACGTGAATATAGAATTTCAGATATAGAAGATAGGATTGTACTCAGTGACCATGAAAAGTGAGATCTCTTGAAAACATTCATAGGAAAATGGATGTATAATGAGGATATACTCTTAAGTGAAATAAATAAGTCACATATGTAAATACCAAATAGTTTCTCTGGTGTGAAAAACTATAATTGTACATAAAATTCTAATGGTATAATTGACAATGTGAAATAGAAAGAAAAGGGCTAAAGGTGTAGCAGAAGTGGGAAGGGTAGGGGGAAGGAAATAATGGAAAAGAAAAAATATGAGAAAATGCAAAAATGGAAATAAAGTATTTGTAATTAGGGAAGGGAGAAGGGGGTGAAGGGAAGGCAGGGATAAGGGGAAAAAATGAGACCCAAGACCTATCATGTAAAGGTACAAGATTCCAATGATGAATGTAATTGTATTGTATACCTAAAATGTACCAAGAAGCTCAATGAGAAAAAAAAAAGTAAGGGATCATGAGAAATCAATCCAATAACTTTTAGATGATGCAAAGAAGAATAACAAAATGGATGAGAATCCATGAAGTAGCAGGAGAAACTACAAAATTCTTTAAAAAATCCTGTTCATAGATTTAATGACAGAAAGTTTCCCAAGCAGAGGGGAAGAATTTGACATACAGATAAGTGAAGCATATAGGACTCCAAATAGCCATGAGAAAAAAAAAAAGTACACCTATATATATAACAACCAAGATCCCCAGAAACCCAACAGAAGAACAAAATATTACAAGCACTTAGAGAAAAGAAACAAGTCACATGCAAAGGATAAGCCATCAGAATCACAGCAGACTTTTCACCACAAACTCTCAAGTAAAGGAAAGCCTGGAGTGAAGTATTTCAATTTCTAAAAGAAAAAACCCTCCAACCCCGACTGATGTATCCTGAAAAAGTTTTTCAAACTTGATGGAGAAATAAGGTACCTCTGTGACAAAGAACACCTGAGAAATTTCATAAACCCCAAACTGGCACTCCAAACACTTCTAAACAATATCCTAGTAAAAGACAATGAAGGCCACAATTCCACAAGGGCCAGCAGAGCAAATATACCAGGCAAGGCAAGAAATTAAAGAGAGAGAGGGAAAAATAAAAAATGAATCAAATGACAGGAAAATAATATGACAAAGAAAAGTCAATACATAACAATTATAATTATCAATGCTAATGGCCTCGATTCACCAATCAAAAGAAACTGGCTGGCAGAATGGATTAAGAAGCAAAATCCAACAATATGCTCTATACAAAAAACCCACTTAATCCACAAAGAAATTCATAACTGAGAGTAAAAAGATGGAAAACAGTTCTTCATGTGTCAGTAGCCTGGAAAAAAAAATGGGAATAGACATCTTATTTGGAGATAGAGTAGATTTCAAACCAGAACTAAGAGAGACAAAGAAGGCCACTACATCCTTGTAAAGGGAACAATACAAGAGGAAAAAATGAAAATCATAAATATAAATAAAAAATATAAATATAAATACTAATACCAAATACTAATGCCCCCAACTATACAAAACAAATATTAATGGAGATTAAAAATGAAATAAGCACTAATTCATTTATAGAGGGGCACCTTAATAATCCACTGTCACAAATAGACAGATCATCTTGGCAAAAAATCAACAACAAAATAACAGAACTGAACCAAGCCTTAGAACAAATGTACTTAGTAAATTTCAACAGAGTGTTCCACCCCACAAAATCAGAATATACATTATTTTCAGCTGCACATGGGTCATTCTTCAAAATAGACCACATACTAGCTCAAAGAACATTCTTCAGTCATTGCAGAGGGATTGAAGTTATCCCTGTATATTATCATACCATAGTGCAACTAAACTAGATATCAATAGCATAATAAACTGCAAGAACTTCACAAACACATGGACATTGAATAATACCAGGCTGAACAACCACTGGGGCACAGAGGAAATTAAAGAGTTAATTAGACAGTTTCTACAATTAAATAATAATGCCAGTACAACATACATGAATCTATGGGACACAATGAAAGCAGTTCTATGAGGGAAATTCTTAGCAGTAAATGCCCATACTAGGAAAACAGAGCAAGCTCAAATAAACAATATAATGCTTAACCTTAAGCTCCCAGAAAAAGAGCAAGACAAACTGAAAGCTCATACAAAAGAGGAAAATATAAAGATCAGAGCAGAAATTAATGCAATGGAGACTAAGAGAATGATACCAAAAAAAATCAATGAATCGAAGTGTTGGTTTTTCCAAAGAATAAATCAAATTGATAGATCCTTAGCCAACCTTATCAAAAATGGAAAGAAAAGGCTCAAATTCATGCAATAAGGAATGAAAATGGTGAAATCACAACAGATCCAGCTGAAATCCAGAGGATCATCAATGCCTACTTCAAAAACCTGTACTCCAATAAAATGGAAAACACAGAAGAAAGGGACAGATGGCTAGATAATATGAACTTCCAAAGTTGAACAAGGAAGATATAAAAAGTCTACATACTCCAATTCTATTCAGTGAAATTGAAAATGTAATAAAACATTACCAACAAAGAAAACCCCAGGTTCTGATGGCTTCACTGCTGAATTCTACAAGACATTTAGAACAGAACTATCTCCACTACTCTTTAAACTCTCCAGTGAAATTTAAAGGGAAACAATACTTGCAAATTCATTTCTGGAAGCAAGTATTACTTTGATTCCAAAACCAGGGAAAGATCCAACCAAAAAAGAAAACTGCAGGCCAATGTCCCTAATGAACATAGATGCAAAAGTCATAAATAAGATACTGGCAAACACAATACAGAAGATCATCAAGAAGATCATACACCCTGACCAAGTCAGATTTATCCCAGGGATACAAGGATGATTCAACATATATGTAAATCAATAAATGTAATCTGTTAGTTTAATAGAGTCAAAGACAAAAACCATATGATCATCTCAATAGATGCAGAAAAAGCTTTTGATATAATTCAACACTCATTTGTAATAAAAACCCTACAGAGTATTAGAATAGATGGTCTTTATCTCAATTTGAAAAGGGCTACGTATGAAAAATCAACACACCATATCATACTAAAAAATCAAAACCTGGAAAGCTTGGCACTAAAATCAGGTACAAGACAAGGATGTCCACTATCACCACTCCTGTTCAATATTGTTCTAGAAACATTAGCCACAGCAATTAGACAAGAGAAAGAAATAAAAGGAATAAAGATAGTAAAGGAAAAATGTAAAGTCATTATTTACTGATGATATAATACTCTACATAGAAGACCCAAAAAACTCTGCCAAAAAACTTCTAGATTTAATTGACAGATTCAGTAGAATAGCTGAATACAAGGTTAGCACTCAAAAATCAATAGCCTTCTTGTACACAAATAACAGACTCACTGAGAGAGAAATGAGGTAAACAATTTCTTTCATATAACATCCAAAAAATAAAATATCTAGGAATCAATCTAATGGATGCAAAAGACCTCTACACTGAAAACTACAGCACTCTGTAAAAAGAAATAGAAGATGACATAAGAAAATGGAAAGACATCCTTTGCCCCTGGGTAGGAAGAATCGACATATTTCCAAAACTGCTATACAGATTAAATGCAATCCCAATTGAAATCCCAACAGTATATTTCACAGAATTAGAGAAAACAATCTAAAAATTCATTTGCAACCAGGAGATCTAGAATAGCAAAAGCCATTCTAGGCCACAGAGACATGGCAGGGGGTACCATAATTCCCAATTTAAAAGTATACTACAAAGCCACTGTGATAAAAACAGTATGCTACTGGCAAAGAAACAGACACAAGGATCAGTGGAATAGATCAGAAGATGCACAAACAACTCCAGACATGCTCAGCTACCTCATCTTCGATAAAGGAGTCAACTATCCTGGAGGAAAGATAGCTTCTTTAATAAATGGTGTTGGAAAAACTGGTTTTCACCTTGCCAAAGATTAAAACTAGATCCCTATCTTTCACCATGCATTAAACTAAAATCCAAGTGGATTAAAGATCTAAATATCAAATCAGAAACACTAAACTTTCTGAAAAATAAATTAAGTAGAACTCTTCAGAACATTGGCATAGGAAAAGACTTTATGAACAAATCCTCAGCAGCACAGGAACTTGCACAAAGAATTAACAACTGGGATATCAGTGTATTAAAAAGTTTTGCAGTGCAAGAGAAACCACCAAAAGAACTAAGAATCAACCTACAACATGGGAAAAAATTTTTACCAGGTGCTACTTAGACAAAGCACTATTATCTAGAATATATAAAGACTTCAAAAATAATCAGACTCTCAAATATAAAGACCCAGTTCAAAAATGGGCATCTGAAATGAACAGACACTTCTCAGATAAACAAGTAAAAGCAGAAAATAAATGTATGAAAAAATATTCAACAATACTGGTCATTCAAGAGATGCAAATGAAAAATACACTGAGTTTCCACCTTAACACACAAAGAGAGGCTGGTATCAAGAAATCAACAAATAATAAATGCTGGTGGGATTGTGGGGAGAAAGGAACCCTTCTCCATTGTTGATGGGAGCATAGGGTAGTGTAACCACTGTGGATATTATATGGAGATAAGTCAAGAAACTAAGATTAGAGGTCACATTTGACTCAGTTATCCCTCTGCTGTGTATATTTTCAAAAGAATTAAAAGAATCATACCACAGTGACATATGCACACCCATATTATAGTGGCACAGTTTATAATAGCTAAAATTTGGAAACAAGCCAAATGCCCATCAACTGGAGACTGGATAAAGAAGATGGAGTTTTTCTTCAAAATGGAGTACTACTCATCCATAAAGAATGAGTAACTGGAAACATTTATATCTAAATGGATGTACATTGAGGCTATACTCATAAGTGAAATAAATAGAACACACTTGAGTAAATACTAGTTTCTCTGCTGTGAAAAACTAAAAGTGTAAATAAGTTTCAAACTGTATAATTGATAGTATGAAATAGGGAGAAAGTGGCCAAAGGGGTAGTGGGAAGTGAAGGAAAGGAAATATGGGAAAAGAAAAGATGTGAAAAAAGTAAAAAATGGAAACAAATATCTTTGTAAACAGGGAAGGGTGAAGGGGATGAAGAGAGGACAAGGATATGGGGAAAAATAAGAACCAAGATATATCATGTAAAGGTACAATATACCAATGGTAAATGTAACTGTATTGTTTGCTTTAAATGTACCAATAAACATAATGGAAAAAAAATAAGAAAAGTACTTTCAAGTCTAATCCGTAAATTGCCTTAAATCTCACTGCAAGTTTTCCATATCACAAATCTATCATGAGTGCAGTTTAAAGTTTGATTAATAGTCATTATGTAAATATAGAAATAGATATTAAAATAAGCTTAACTGAATATTATTACAAGTATTTATTGTAACAATTAAGATACTTATATTCTGAATCATAAAATATAGCCATTAATTTAATGAAAATATTCTTACCTGAAGCTCTATATAATTTCCTACACTTTTCATAACTATTGGAAAAATATATAAAACAAAATCTACTGGAAAGTTCATAAATTCACATAAGAGCATCCCTTTCTTTACCATGATTGTAGCTAATGGACTTTTCCTTTGAATAAAGGCCCCAACATATATGTAATGCCTGATTTATACAGGGAAACAAATGTTATAAAATACATATTTTGCTTTTGTGCCTTTTTTTTACAGTCTTGAATTACATGCCTCCTATGCCAGCATAAATTTAAAAATATAAACCAATCATGAGTCAGATTTTTGAAAATCAGGACCTGTGGGCCAGCTATCAGCAATATTTTCCTTCTCTAGAACATTAAATGTCTGGGTTTTGCCAGAAAAGCCTGCCAGCCAACCAGAACCCACCTATACATTCAGGAAGGAAGCATATTATTTGAATGTCTGACTTGCCATTACTTGAATTATAAAATATCATGACAAGAATTACAGTTGGCTGCTGGGTTTACTACCCAGTTGCTCAAGAAAATATCTGGATTCATCATCTTGACCATGCAAGTAAACACTATCAGATCACATGAATGACCAGATTTAACAGCAGAGCAAAGCATAACTTTTCAGTTCTATCAATGAGTCCTTTAGCTACAGAACATTTCCAAATAACTTTAGCCCTGTCTGATATCATGTTTAAAAATCTATCAAATGTTTATGAATATTTCCAAAAGGAAAGAATTGCTTCAGTGCCCTTAGTTCATCAGTAGCCTTTGCAAATATCTGGTTAAACATAGTGTATGTTGAACACCCAGTGAAGTTTAAGTGAATAATTTTGAGTATATCATCACACTTAATTTTATTTTGTTTTCCTACTGTCTTAGCCTGTTTTGTGCTACTATAACAGACTAGATCAGGTGCATTCAAGATGGTATGGCCATAGATTGTGCTACTATAACAGAATATAATACACTCAGTGATTCATAGTCAATAGAAATGTATTGGCTTACAGTTCTGGAGATTGAGAAGTCCTCTATCAAAGTGCTTGCCTCCAATGAGGACCTTCTTAACTATGTCATCACATGGTGGCAGGTGAAAGGCAAGAAAATGTCAAGAGTAGGTTGAATTTACTGTTTTAAAACAGCATTAATCCTACCCATGGGAAGAACCCTCATTGCCTAACCACTTCTATAGTGTCCTGTATCTTAATACTATTATAATGATAATTAAGTTTTAAGATGAGTTTTGTGGGGGAGAGACATTCAAACCATAATACCTCCTCTACAGTTGCAATTTATTCTTTACATTTATTAAATAAAAAACTTTGGCTTGAGAAACTGTATAAACATGGCATGTTTCCATTTACCTTTATGTTACAATATTAGCCTATGTCTTAATACTTCTACTATTCTTCACATCCTCACTGAGGAGAACATTTTAAAGTTCAGTTTCGATGAGAGTAATTGACTTACTAGAGAGTAAATTTTGAGCTGCTCTAATCAGGAAAAAAGGGGCCTTGCAGCATCTGGAAGAGCAAAAATACCAAAATAATCTGGGAGTCATTGTTTTGCAGGCAAAGATATGTTATCTGAGAATTTTTTTTTAAAGTAAGAATTTACATGTTGTGTGATGTATTTTGGACTTGGTTTTTTAGGTTTTTTAAACAAGGAAATATCATGTTTCCAACAAGTCACTGTGTGATGATATTACGAAAGACAGAGAAAAATTAAGGGCAACAGAAAAGACTATTTAAGTGGATATTCAAACAACAGCATTAATAATATTTTAGGTGGAAATATATCTGAATTTATTTCATATAAATCTGAAAATCTCTTTTCTAAACAGCATTACCTTCTCAAAACTTTTTCTTAATCTTTATAATTTGACTTTCCATTTGGCTCCTTATGGGTAAGCTTAAAATTACTATGAATACAAATAGATCAACATGATGTTTATGCAACAATCTTTACTACTTCTACATTTTTATAGCTTAGAATTTTTGTTTTGTTTTGTATTTTGTTTTTTGTTTTTGAGATAGGGTCTCACTATGTAGTTGAGACTGATCTGGAACTCACTATGTAGCCCAGGCTGGTCTCAAACTCACAGTGATCCTCCTGCCTCAGCCTCCTGAGTGCTGAGATTACAGGCATGCACCTCCACACCTGGCTTAGTTTAGAAATATTAATAGAAATAAATCATGCATTTAGTGTCTACTGAAAATGAAATAATCTCTCCTCTTCTTGAATAAGCATCTTCCACTTATACCCAATGCCTTATGCTATAGTCTCTTTTACATTCTTAAGAAATTTAGCAATATAATTTGAAATTTTCCAAATAAAGATGTTATTGCTAGGTATGGTATAATTAGCCTAACTTGCAAAATATATTCTAGGAAAACTTTATTTATTTATTTATTT
Organism: Fukomys damarensis; assembly: GCF_012274545.1. Lineage (NCBI taxonomy): Eukaryota > Metazoa > Chordata > Mammalia > Rodentia > Bathyergidae > Fukomys > Fukomys damarensis. The sequence continues at coordinate 22,678,214 of NW_022900950.1, forward strand.
ACTGGGATCTTTTATGTGTTTTTTAAAAAAAATTATTGGTACATTTAAGTTATACAACTTAGTGACACTCATCTTTGCACCTTTACATAATTTATCTTGGTTCTTATTTTCCTCCATTCCCCTGCCCTCCGTTCAACCCCTCCATCCCTCCCTATTTAAAAAGACTTTGTTTCCATTTTTTCATTTTCTCATTTTCAATTTCAAAAGAAATTCCATTTCTTTTCTTTCCCCGTGCCTTTAGACTCCAACCAAGGACTCTTATTAAGTAAGTCCTAGCCAGCCAGTACATCTGTTTCTTCATCTTCCTTACAGCTTCTACAGACTTCCTTCTGTCACCATAAAAGTTCAAAAGGACAACAGCAACCACAGCAATATGAAGCAATGGGCCAGAGGACCAAGCTGCTTGTTGAGACTGTTCCAGTGGGCAGGTGGTTTTCATTAAGTTAAACTGGGCCTAAGCAAGTGCTAACAACTAGCCATGAAGGTTAACTAGAGTTTAAGCAAGCACTGGATCAGCTTCTAGGATCAGGATTCTAAGCCAGTAAGCCTAAAGTGACTTCAGTCCAAAGCCTTAGACAGCTTCATGGACAATATCCAGGAAGGATATTAATGCCTTAAATAAGGTGCCATTTAAGCAGTGACAGGAAGGATATGTGAGAGAAAAATCACTCCTTGGTCCTTCATATGTTGGGCAGAGAGAATTTCAGGTGTAAAATTAGGAGGATGCTGGGTGACAAGCAAGTAACAAAGCAGCCAGTAAGGCTGGTACTCAGTGCAAGCAGTGAAAAGTGGGAGTAAAGAGGTGGTGGGAAGCAGATCAAACTGTGAGGGTCTGAAAAGAGATTTGTTTTTAATTTATTGAACATAGAAACAAATAACATAATTTGACATGTTTGAAAAGCTCACACTGATTGCTGGGTAGAAATTTGACTCACCAGGTGTAGAGAAGATTATAGGCAGGCCAATTACAGACTCTTCAGTAATTCAGGCAAGAGTTGAAGGGGTCTTAACAGCAATGGGGATGCTGAGGAGTAGTCAGATTCAGGAAGCATGGATTGGATGTAAGATAATGAGTCACATATGACCTTGGAACTTTACTTTTAACTGAGGAATGGAGTTTTCATTAATTATATAATGATATATGAAGATTACAAAAAGAGCTAATTGTAATGTTTAGGGTGAGTAACCAGACAGTATACTGGCATCTCATAGCATAGTTCTGGGTGCGAGTGATGGATTCACTAAAAAGGGAAGACCACCCTGGGTATGGATGGCACCAACCAATGGGCTTAGAGCCTGGGTAGAATGAAAGGTAAAGGGAAGCTCTCTGCTGCTGCCTCACTGCTTTCTGCCTTCCTTGCCAGGGGTGGTTTTTCCTCTGCCAGGCCCCTCTACCATGTTGCCCTGCCTTGGAGCCATCAGACTATGGACTGAAATCTCTGCAAAGTATGAGCTAAAATAACCCTTTCCCCTCCTTTAACTTCTGGTGTCAGGAATTTTGTCTCAGTGACAAAAAAGGTAACTAGTATACTGGGTCTTAAAATAATTAAACCTAAGTAAGCATAAAAAAGTTATTTCAGAGTCCAGCAGTTTGGGTTAATTAGCCAATGCAATTTAAATACTATTCTTCCAGAGGTTTTGATCTACATAGTTAAATACTAATTGTTTCAGTTTGACCGCTTCCCTAGCCTTTTAAAGTAATGAACCTCCCAGTCCTCCATTTTCTTGTCAATTTCAAGATATGCTTGCAAAGCATCCAATAGAGTGAACATTTTAAAATTATCTGCTTATTTGGATATGGACCATCAAACTATGTAATTCAAGACATTATGCTTTACTGGCTTTAGTCTTTTTATTGAATCATTTGAATAAAGTGACCACTGGATCACATTAATGAAAGGATTAATATATTAAGAACCTATCCTTGGGTACCAAAATTTAAAACTATATCTTATTCCAGAAAAATACTTATTGCAGCTGATGTTACTTCTACTTCTATCCTAGTGAAAATCATAGTACAATCACTTGAAAAATACCAATAATTGAATATTTTGATCACTGGATACTTGAAATACATCCATTTGTACAGAATGAATATGTTGCTTCTGAGGATGTCCCTCCAAAATAAAGAAATAGGATTCATTGTTTTTTGTTTTGTTTTGTTTTTAGGTCTGAGGAAGTGCTCAAATTTATCTCTCCCCAAAATAGTAGGGAGCCAGCTAGGCATGGTGATATACACCTATAATCCCAGCACTTTGGGAGGCTGTAGCAGGAGGATTGTTAAATCAATCCCAGGCTTGGCAATTGAGAAACATAGTGAGACTCTTGTCTCAAAAAAAAAAAAAATGTAAAAGGCCCAAGGACAGAGATCTATGTGCAAACAACAAGAAAAACCCACCTGGTGTGGTGGTGCACGCCTGTAATCCCAGCACTCAGGAGGCTGAGGCAAGAGAATCACTGTGAGCTTGAGACCAGCCTGTGCTACATAGTGAGTTCCAGGTCAGCCTCAACTACGTAGAGACCTTGTCTCAAAAAAAAAAAAAAAAAAAAAAAAAAAAACAAAAAACCCTAACTTTAAAAAAAAAAAAAAAAAAAAAAAAAAAAAAAAGTCAGAAAGCCCCTTCTTTGACTTTGCACACCTAAGCTTTTACCAAAGAAGGAAGTGAGCAATTCAGAACATCAGATTCACATCAGTGACCCTCTAGGATTCTATCTTGGGCACACTCAATGTGAGCACTACATATTCCATAGCATTCTCCTTAGAGAAGGAAAGTTTTACAAAATTAAAAGTACATAAAGCTTTTGGCCTCCCAGATTCTATAAAAATGTAGTAGAATTTCTTTTTTATTTATTTCTTTTTTTTTTTTCTGGTACCAGGGATCAAACTCAGGACCTCACACTTGCAAGGCAGGCGCTGGAACCACTGGGCTAAATCCCTGGCCCAAGGTAATATAATTTCAAATAATTTAAATATAAAATAGAGCTTCCAATTTTATTAGTTATATCAACATTTTTATGAAACTTTATGACACTATGGAACTTTTGCATACTTCTTTATGTCTGGGTAGAATTAGTTTTTGAAGGTTTTTGCATATTCCTAACTGAAATTGCTCTTAAACACCATATAATTTGCATGTTTTTGTCCTATAAACCTAAGTAAATGTTGATCATATATGAATAATGTAAGCCACTTTCACTTTGTATCCTTTTATTCTATAGGGAGATATTCTTGTTTAAAATTACATTAATAAATAACAACATCACAGGGGCCCGGGATTTAGCTAAGTGGCACCATGCCTGCCTTGCAAGTACAAGGATCCTGAGTTTGGTCCCCTGTATAAAATATAAAATAAACAAAAAGCAACATCACAGTAGAATCAACAACTTAACATTTTCTCTACTTTTACCTGAAGTACTTAATTTGTGATTTAATTATTTAATACCTATCTCTGGGAATGAGTACATAAGCAGAAATTAAGACAGCATTTTTGAAATCAGAATTATGTATATACACTACAGTGTTTACCATGGGAAACTCTCAATAATTAACCACAATAGTAATACCTCTGATGCAGTCTTCCAACGGACTTATTCCTCAAAAGCTATTGAGCCCTTAACAGGTCCTGCCTGAGTTTTTATCACATTCACTTTGCAGCATACATATAATAACATAAGCCACATTTCTTTGACTAGGAGGTGTAATGTGTCATTGGAAAAACAGATTAAATCATTAAAATGAAAAACCATTCAGGTCAAGAGCTGTCTGTCCATGGTACATTGGGTTGTGTAAGAAATGACTAAGTATGGGATGTGGAGATTTGGGAAGCATTCAGAGAGCAAGGGACTTTTGTGTTTAGAGATTCTGTGGGAGTTTTTCCAGTAAATAGTTACTGAGAAGCCCCTTAATGGGAAATAAAGGTCATCATTGAATAATGACTGCTTTCTTCAACAATATTGAGATCATGATTTCCAGGTATCCCTGGCTCTAGTATACCAAGGAAGATACCACATCCTTCCAGTTGCGGCTGCAGGCAAGTTCAGCTGCCTCACATAGCACATGACCATAGTGTTCTGGATCTTCTGAAACAAACCTCACTGTGCTTACAACACTCATTTACTGTAACTCCACCAGATGCCAAAGTTTCACATTTACCATAGATTTATCACCATCCTCCTCCTAGGATCCATTCACCTCTCCCACACTCTTGACCATTCAAGCCTTTTCACCAGTACTTAGTTACTGTCACCAGAAATGCCTCCCCTTCCTAATCCTTTCACTGAATATTTTCTTCACATTTTTGCTGAAACATAACCTGGCTCCCACAGTTCTTCAAGAGAAAGTTTTTTTTTTTCTCTTATACTATAAGAGCTCCATATGTCTGGAGCTTGAGGCAATTTCCTTTCTGTTCCCAGTTGCTTCTTCCACTGTGACACTCTTTTTTCCCCTTCAGCATTTACATGTCTTTTGAAACATGTCATCCCTTTTTTGTCTGTCTTCCCTCCTTGTTTTTTTACCTCTCCCCACTGATTTATCTTACATTGTGTATACTTCTGTGCTATCATGACAATCAGCTGCAGAATCTAATCAGATGATCCAGTTAGTATGTTGACTTCCTCATCTCAGTCTTACCCATCCCTCTCCATGATCTATTAACAGATCATTTTGAGACTCTACCATCACCCTGTATATTCCTGAATTTAATTTGTAAACATCTGATTTTGTCAACTCCTATTCTTTCAGTCTACTTATTCATGCAAATCATCAGTTCAAATACCATCAATTCTTTGACCCTGTGAATTTTCTTTGTTTGTGATAACCTCGTATCTCCATGTGAATTTTGTTTATGATAATCTCATGTCTCCATGTGTCACATTTTGAAGCTTTTCTTCTTTATGTATGAGCCCACTCTATAACTACTTTCTAACAAATGTTGTTACTCTCTTTTTCCTTTCTCACTCAATTGTTTCCTGGAAAAACCTAAACCCTGCTCAAATCCAATTTGTTTTTCATCTAATTCTAGGTTGAAATGACTAAACACTGCTATAGCAGACAATCTTCCCAGTATTAGTAGGCTATAGCAACACAAGTTTATTGTTCCTCCATAATTTGGCTCTGTTACATTGGAAGTAGTCCAACCAGCCATGTTTATTTCTATCCAAGGTCAACTTGGCTCTATTTGAATTCTTCCCCTCTGAATTAACCATTTTTTTTCTTCAGCAAACATATGCCTGTGATCTCATTCTACAGTCCTGCCTGCTTGATACTTGTTATCAGCAGGTGGCCCAAGGCCTGTCCAGTTTCCCCCTTCTCACACTGGTAATGAATAAATGTAGAATGTCCTGGAAGTTCTTTGTCTTTGCTACTCAGAGCAGTTTAGATCAGCCCAAGACTCAATTTCACTCTAGTCTCTGTCTCTGTATTTCTTTTAATTCCCACTTTCCTATCTCACAGACATCATACTGGCTTGCAGGAGGCCAGTAACACTTCAGGGGTCTCTGGCAACTACCATTACCCTTCCCTCATAACTGCCAACAATGTGGATTATTACATAATTATGCTTATTGGTATCACCCAAAAATATTTGTCAAAGCCAAGTTAATTCTATATCTTCACACGTTACTTGTGTTTCTTTGAAAATAACTTTTTCTTCAGTTTATTACCTATAATTTTGTGTTGGAGGCCTGACAGTAACTAAAACCATCAAAAGTACATTCTTACATACAATTCCCTACAGATCTATACTCAGCTCTCCAAAGAGCACCAAAAAAGTGGAATTTCCTTACTCCAAGACAAACCAAGAACCAAAAAATTATGAAGAAACACATATTTAGTATATCATGTATTTATTTTCTATTGTTCTTTTCTTCATTTCACCTCTTTTAATCTTAGTGATCTATTGTCTATATCACCCTTGAGATATCTACTTATTTAAAATTGTAATCCACTAATCATTGGCCTCTAGTTACAAAGGCAAGATTTTAGACTATTTCCGATTACTCACCTCCTCCAAATCACATGATATTAAATGATATTTACTTTCCTACCACTATATATTAAATACATTGTTCTCAGTTTTCCCAAAGTCTAAGAATGATGCATCTTCATCTGGAATGTGTGCTCCCTATATTTTGAACTCAATAAGCTCCAAATCTTGAGTCTTTATTTTATTTTTTTGTACTGGAGATTGAATTTGGGACTTTGCACTTTCAAGGCAGGCAGCAGAACCACTGAATTAAATCCTTAGCTCAATCTTGAGTCTTTTGAAGAATACATACACTTGAACAAAACTGCTTTGTGCCTGCTAGTTTTCATTGAATGTGAGGGGCAGTAAGAAAGATTATAAGGAAAAATTTTGCTTCTTATTTATAAAATAATAAAAATACAATAGAACCAGAAAGCCACCCAAATAACACAGGTAAGTACTCAAAGATCCCAGGGAGAAACACATGTGGAGCAGGGAAGCACAGGTGCATGCAGGTACCAGCCAGGAAAACACTCAGACACCATCACCATAAGGCCACAGGGCCCAGGTGAAGGACCACACAGAAAGGAGCTGTGCAGGTGCATAACTAAAAGTGAGAGGCCCACCAAGATATCATCCCAACTGTGTGCAGGCCCCAGATAGAAGTCCATGCAGACACCAGTCACTTGGGTGCAGAGCCCTCAGACAAAGACCCTACCAGACAACAGCTATGCATGTGATGCTATTGTAAGTCTGCCCAGACTTCTGCCAGAATCCTCCCCAATCCAGAAAACAGGGCAGTGCAGGAATTCAGAAAGTCACTATTCTAAATCCAGGAATCAGTGCAGTGATGAGCAGCAAAGAAAAGGTCTTTCTGAGGATTACTGAGGACTGAAGTTCACTGGGAAAGCAAAAAATTGGCTCAACAAAGGCACAGCAGGCTGCATCTATGCAAATGAGAAGACATGTAAACAAGATTCAAAACCAAATTTCTGGATCACCTAAAGCAATCCCAAAGGGGAATAAGATGAAACAATCTGATGCTTAACAATCTGGGCTCCTTGTACTGGCAACAAAAGGGGATCTAGAAAAAATAAAATCAGAAATAATTTCTCATATAACAATAGAGATTGTGTCCATAGTGAAAATAAACCTAGAGCAGACATGGATTAAAAAAAAAAATAGAGGAGCTGAGGAACATGATGGAATCCCAGCATAGAAAACAAATGGAATCTGTAAAACAAATGCAAACAGATATTCAGGAGAGTAAAAACTCCACTGAAAGTTTATGCAGCAGAATGACTCAATGCGAGGACTGAATATCAGATATAGAAGACAGGATTGAAATTAGTGACTAGGAAAAGAAAAATTTAATAAAAATAGTAAGGGACTACAGAAACCAATCAAGCAGCTGCTAGATAATGCAGAGAAGAATAACATAAGACTGACTGGAGTCAATGAAGAAACAGGAGAGAGTGCAAAAGATACTAAAAAATATGTTCACAAAAGTAATGGCATAAAACTTCCCAAGTGGGGTAAAAGAACTTGACATTTAGGGAGCACAGGGGTTTAGCTCAGGGGTGCCACTGCCTGCCTTACAAGTGCAAGATACTGAGTTCAATCCCGGGTACAAAAAAAATTTCAAAATAATTTAATGTTTAGATAAGTGAGACATTTAGGACTCCAACTAGTCATGATTAAGAAAAATCTACACTTACACTTATAATTGTTAAGAGTTCAGAAACCCAAGAGAAAAAAAAAATTCTACAAGCTTAGAGAAAAGAAACAGATGACATTCAAAGGAAAGCCCATCAGATTCACAGCAGACTTCTCAGCACAAACACTTAAGGCAAGAAGGGCCTGGAAAGACATATATTATGCTGTAAAAGAAAACAAACCCCAACCCAGATTGATGTACTCTGCAAAACTACCTTTCAAAATCGATGGAGAAATAAGATACTTTCATGACATAGAACACCCTAGGAACTTAATGAATACCAAACTAGCCCTCAAAAGAATTTTAAACAAAATCCTAGGAAAAGACAATGAGGATCACAACCCCAGGAAGCACAGCATATTAGTCCATCGGCACAAGAAAGAAATTAAATGTGAAAGGGGATAATTCAACAAAAATAAAAAATCAAGACAAGGTAAAATGAATACATGTCAGTCATAACAATCAATGTTCGTAGTCTCAACTCACCAATCAAAAGAAATAGACTAGCAGAATGGGTCAAGAAGCCAGATACAATAATATGCTGCATATAATAATCACAATTCAAAAAGAAACTTATAGACTGAAAAGTAAATGGTGGGAAAAAATATTCCATGTGACAGAAACCTGAAAAAAAGCAGGACTAGTTAACCTCTTTGAGATAAAATGGATTTCAAACCAACACTGATTATGAGACACAAAGGACACTATATCCTTGTAAAGGGAAAATCCAACAGGAATAGATGACAACCATAAATATATATGCACCAAATCCTAGTGTACCCAACTATATAAAACAAATACTAACAGACATGAAAAAATCAATGAAGCACTAATACAATAGTAGTGGGGAACTCAATACATCAGTGTCAAAAATAGATTAACTAGACATAAAATATCTGAGTGAGCTCAGATAAACAACCTAATGCTGAACTTAAATCTTCTAGAAAAATAAGAGCAGAACAAACCCAAAGCTCATACAAGGGAGAATATTATGAAGATCAGAGCAGAAATCAATGCAATGGAGACTAAGAGAATGATAAAACAAAATCAATGAAGCAAAGAGTTGTTTCTTTGAAAGAATAAACATAATTGACAAACTCTTGATTAACCTCATCAAAGTGAGGAAAGAAAAGGACCAAATCCATGCAATTAGGAAAGAAAAGGCTAAAATTACAACAGTTCCAGCAGAAATCCAGATTATCAATACCTACTTCAGGAACCTATATGCTGAGTCAGGGATTTAGCTCAGTAGTTCCACTCCCTGCATCACAAGCACAAGGACCTGAGCTTGATCCCTGGTACCAGGAAAAAAAAACAACCCTATATGCTAATAAGATGGAAAACAAAGAAGAAGTGGACATATTTATAGATGCATATGAATTGCCAAAGTTGAACAAAGGAGACCTAAAAATTATAAACAAAACAATATCAATCAGCAAAATTGAGAATGTAATTAATAACTTACCAATGAAGAAAATTCCAAGTCCTGAGGGCTTCACTGCTGAATTCTACAAAGCATTTAGAAAAGAACTATTGCCATTAGTGTTTAAACTCTTCAATGAAACTGAAAGGAAAGTGATACTCCAAAATTTATTCCATGAAGCAAGCATCACCTAGATCCCAAAATCAGAGAAAGACCCAACCAAAAAGAACTATTGGCCAATCTCACTAATGAACATAGATGCAAAAGTCCTGAATAAGACACTGGCAAACAGAATGTAGAGATCTTCAAAAAGATCATACACCCTGACCAAGTGACATTCATCCCAGGGATGCAGGAATGGTTTAACATGTGCAAATCAATAAATGTAATACACTATAATAATAAAGCCAAGGAAAAAAGCCATACGATCATTTCAATAGATGCAGAAAATGCATTTGACAAAATCCAACACCATACATGATAAAAATCCTACAAAATACAGGAATAGTTTCTACCTCAACTGATAAAAGCCATTTATAAAAAAATAACAGCCAATATCATATTAAATGGCAAAAACTGAAATCCCTTAAACTAAAATCAAGAACAAAACAAGGATGACCACTCTCACTGTGCCTGATCAATATAGTTTTGGAAATATTAGCCACAGCAATTAGACAGGAGAATGAAATCAAAGAAATAAAGATAAGAAATGAAGAAGTTAAATTGTCATTATTTGCAGATGACATGATACTCTATATAGAAGATCCCAAGAACTTCACCAAAAGTCTTCTAGACTTAATAACCAAATTCAGTATAATAGCTGGATAAAAAGTCAGCACACAAACATCAATAGCTTTCTTGTAAATGAACAACAGACTCAATGTTAAGAGGAAATGGAGAAACAACTCCTTTCACAATAGCATCCAAAAAATGGAAATACTTAAGAATCTACCTAATAAAAGAAATCAAAATCTTCTACAATGAAACCTATAGCACTCTGAAAGAAAGAGATTGAAGAGGATAACAGAAAATGGTAAGACATCCTTTGCTTCTGGGTATTAAGGACCACTATAGTGAAAATGGCCATACTTCCAAAACTGCTATATAGATTCAATGCAATTCCAATTGAAATTTCAACAGCACACTTCACTGACCTTGAGAAAACAATCCAAAAATCAATTTGGAACAAGAGACCTAGAATAGAAAAAGCAATTCTAAGCAACAAAGACATAGTAGAGGGTATTACAATCCCCAAATCAAAACTATATTACAAAACTACTGTGATAAAACAGCATGGTACTAGCAAAGAAACAGATCTGAGGACCAGTGGAACAGATTAGAAGATACAGAAACAACTCCAGATACACTCACCCTCTGCCACCCAAGTGCTGGGATTACAGCCATGTGCCACCACACCCGGCAGCCTCATCTTTAACAAAGGAACCAAACACCCTCACTGGAGGAAAGATAGCCTCTTTCTTAAATGGTGCTGGAGAAATTGGGTTTCAACTTGACAAAGACTAAAACTAGCCCTATATCTTTTACCATGCATTAAACTAAAATCTAAATGGATTAAAGATCTAAATATCAAAATGGAAACACTAAACAGGCTGGAAGAGAGGTTAGGTAGAACTCTTGAAGACATTGGCTTATGAACAAAACCTCAATAGTATGTGAACTAGCACAAAGAATCAACAAATGGGATCTGCTGTTATGAAAAATCTTGTGCAGAGCTGGGAATTTAGCTCAGTGGTTCTGCTACCTGCACCACAAGTGCAAGGTCCAGAGTTCAATTCCTGATGAAAAAAAAAAAACTTTCTGCATATCAAAAAACCACCAACAGTGTGAAAAGACAACATACAATGTGGGAAAATTTTTTACCAGCTGTTCCTCAGATAAATGTCTACTATCTAGAATACACAAAGAATGTAAAAAAATCAGGCCTCCCAAATTTAAAGACCATTTAAAAATGGGCATCTGCAACTGAAATGAGCAGAGAATTCTTGGACAAAGAAGTAGAAATAACAAATAAACATATAAAAAATGTTTAACATCACTGGTCACTTGAGAGATGCAAATGAAAACAATGTTGAGATTCTACCTCACCCCAGAAAGAATGGCTGCTATCAAGAAATCAACCAAGGGCTGGAGATTTAACTCCACAGTACTGCCACCTGTCTTGAAAGTGCAAGGTTCTGAGTTTGATCCCCTCTACCCCACCAAAGAAATCAACTAATAACAAATGCTGGTGGGGCTGCGGAGAAAAAAAAAAAAACTTTCTCCACTCTTGGTGGGCATGTAGACTGATTCAATCACTGTGGATATCAATATGGAGATACCTTAAAAAACTAGTATTAGAGGTCTGATTTGACTCAGCTATTCTCCTGCTGGACATCTTCCCAAAATAATTAAAAGAATCACACCACCATGATATATGTGATCCATGTTCATAATGTCAGTCTGTAATAGCTGAAACTTGAAAACAGCCCAATTGCCCATCAAATGGAGACAATGAAGAAAATGTGTGCATGCATGTGTGTGTGTGTGTGTGTGTGTGTGTGTGTGTGTGTGTTTAAATGGAGTACTACTGAGCCATAAAGAATGAGAAACTAGGGCAAGTGATTTAGCTCATTGGTGCTCTGCCTGTCTCACAAACTCAAGGTCTTGAGTTTGATCCCTGGTACTGGAAAAAAAAAAAGAATTAGAAACTAGAGACATTTATTGCTAAATACATGAACATTGAGGCCACACTCTTAAGTGAAATAAATAGGATGTATAAATACGGAATAGTTTCTCTGGTGGGAGAAACAGAAAGTGTAAATAAGGATCAAAATGTATAACAGATAATGTGCAATAGGAAGAGAAGGTCCAAACAGGAAGGGGAAATGGAAGGGTAGTGAAAAAGAAAGAAGGCAAAGGAAATATGAGAAAATGAAAAAATGGAAACAAAGTCTTTGTAAATAGGGAAATGTTAAGTTGTTGAAGGAAGGGAGGGTAATGGGGGAAAAAACAAGAATGATTATTTATTAAGTAAAGGTACAAATTCCAAATAATGAATGTCAGCATATTTTATAGCTAAAATGTGCCAATAAAATTCATAAATTAAAAAACAAAAAAATAAGAAGAGAATATCATAAGGTTTTTGCAAAGTTTCAGTGAGCTATACATTTTGTAGACTCAAAATATATTAAGCATGCAGTAAATGTAATATTCATAATAATAAATGCAATTATTATTACTCATTCTTAATGCTTGGCTACATATTACCAAATATTTGCCAATCTATCCAAGAGAACAAATGCCTTTTTTCTCTTTTGCCTGCCTGATTCTCTTTACTCCTTTGTCTTATTCTCTCTTCTCCTCAGAGTCTCTTCTAGTCTTCTACTGGCTTTCCTGTCAATGTATCACAGTTGCTGCTGGATAATAATTACTTCAAAACAAAATGTTGGATGCCAATGCTAAGTAATTCTTAAAATATATTTATCTTTGTTGGCAATAAGAAAGGATCAGGAAGCCACAAAAATTGATTAGTTCCTCCTGCTTTGGGAGTGGGGCAAATATTTTATTAATATGATAAATTTCTTTTTTCTGGGTTCCTTGGGTTTTTTTATTTGTTTTTGTATGGAGATTTAACCCAGGGCCTTTGCACCCTGATATAACTGCAGGCTTGCTAGTTTATTTATTTACTTGTTTATTCATTCACTCATTCATTCTTTCTTTCATTTTGAGATGGGGTCTGGATGAATCATTCAGTTGCCTAGGCTGGGCTTTTTAACCTGAGATCCTCCTGCCTCAGCCTCCCACTGGAATTACTGTGCCACTACGCTAGGTTTAAATTTCTCTTTTAATTATATTATTTAGACTTTAAGGCCAGACTCAACCATTTGTTATGGTTTGGATCTTGATGTTCTCCCAAAACTTCATGCAGTCATAGGTGGTCTTTTCAGAGGGGGCTAAACCTACAATGCGTGATGCTGGGACTAAAGGCATGTAATTACTAAACCAGTACACTGACTGGTTTGGCACTACCCTAATGAGTAGTCTGGGTAAGACAAAAGGCCAAAAAGATGCTATTAAGTTTCCCATGTTGATTTTGAAACCTTGTAGGTGCTATAAACCATTTGTCCTCGGTGACAACCCTCTTCCACATGCCACTCTGCCTTGGAGCCAGTCCATTATGGACTGAAACCTCTACAAACTGTGAGCTAAATAAACTCTTTACCCTTTAACTTTGAGTGTCAGGTATTTTTTTCTCAGCAATAAAAGAAAAGTAACTAACACACCACTTATTTATATGTGTTACTCAGGAGACAATACATTTCTCTAATGCAAAGGAAGCAAGATTTTTAGATAAGGAATATTGAGTTAAATTTGAATTAAGACAATCAATAATTATTTAATGTAAAGATGACCTAATATTTTACAGATGTGTACTTAAACTAAATGTTGTTTGTCTAAAATTTTAAATGATACTGGGTACCTTATATCCACAATTACTAAATTTGGTAACCTCTAAATGCCCCAGTTTCTAATACTTTTATTGAAAATATAGATCATGATATCTATGTGATTAAATTATAAACATAAAATAAATTTGAAATGCTTACCTTGACTAATATACTACAGGGAACAAAATAAATGTTCATCAATTCTATGAAATAATTATATTGGCATACTTTGAGTAGTAAAATAAATTAAAATATTTCTCTAATTTCTTACAAAAATTATAGATTTCCTAAATTATGTGATTAGCTATAATTCCAACTGTACTTTTTACATCTCTACATAATAATCATTCCAGATTTTAAGTTGTATATGATTGAATTTAATAAAATAATTACACTTTTGCAAGATTTTATGATTTAAACTTTTATGTTTAACACAATGTCATAAAAAAGCAGCAGTACTTCAGTTTCAGAGACAAAATGAGACATTAAAGAAGCAAAAGGCTAAATGAAAGAAATAAAAGGTAAACTGTAAACAATCAGAGTGTTGTTATGGTTTTGTATAGTTGTTATAGTTTAGATCTAAAGTGTTTCCTAAAATTTTCATGTGTGTGTCTGAGGTAACTAGATCATAGAATGTCGTACTCACCAATGGATTTATCTATTGAACTCTGCAGCTGGACATGCTTTTAAGACATGGAGGCAGTGGGAGAGGATCCTTGGGTGTGTGACCTGGAAGGCTGTTTCATCACTGGCTCCTCTCTTCTCGTCTGTTACTCTGGAGCAACTTTTCCTACCCCTGGCCCCTTTGCCATCCCATCTCCACTTTGATGCCAGCTGACCCTGGACTGAAACCATGAGCCTAAATAAACCTCACCTCCTTTAAGATATGTGTGTCAGGTATTTTGTCTCAGTGACAGGAAAGTATCTAAAATGACAGTTAATTTGAGACCACTAAAAGTAACAAAAAGGACATGTTTAAAAAGACATGAAAAATTAATGTATGGAGATATCATCTGACTTGTTCCAGTTCTAAAAAAGTAAATTAGCTTTTGAGGAAATGATGTGCTATTCAGTTAATTATATTTTACTTTTAAGACATCTTCACTTCCCTATGAGATTTGAGTACACTTAAAATACTATGCAAATAAAATAACATATAATTCTTCATTCATTTTCTTCCATTAAAGAAAATCTATAGATCTTCTTCCTCATTAGACCAGGTAAACTGTATCATATTTTACTGTACAGCGATTAAGTAATGACCTGTCAATACAAAGACATTTATCTGTTTCTATTTCTTTGACTTTATTCTTTTGCCAGAGTTTGATGTAGAAATATGTGAAAATAATGAAGTGTTTTCTTCAATCCCCATAAATTCTTAATAGGATCAAAATCCTGTATGAAAAAACAGTTTAAAAAGAAAAAAACAAAAGGTTACTAGCGTGTATGGCAGACACACAAGAAATGAAGATTCCTCAAAAAGCTGGCTTTTAATTTCAATGTACATAGCATCTTCAATGAAGAGCAGTAGAATTTTAGAGAATTGAAAGGACAAAGGAAAAGGACTACAAATGGCTAAGCACAGCAGCTTGGGAGAAGGAAAATCCGAGGCAGGTAATAGCTAGTGAGTGAACGTGGCTCACATAGATTCCTTTGTTATAGCATCAAGATGTAAGGATCCAAACTTTTTGTCTTTATAAATCTATGCCCTGCTTTACACAAAAAAAGAAAGGCAGAGAGCTTGCCTGCATTTGCTGCTTCTAAATTGCTTGCAGTTCAACAATCCTTCATATCTTATGGAAACATATTCTGATCTCATGTAGTAATTTTACAGGTTCAATAAAAAGGAAGTGAGATTTTTAGATAAGGAATATTGAGGTAAATTTGAATTCAAACAATCAATAATTATTTAATGTAAAGATGACCTAATATTTTACAAAAGTGTACTTAAATGAAATGCTGTTTGTCTGAAATTTCAAATGACACTGGGTACCTTATATTCTTAATTACTAAATTTAGTAACCTCAAAAGGTAGTTAAAATTTAGCTCATGTGAAATACATATAACAAACATTTCAACAACTATACTTGTATTTTTAAACTGAAAAAATAAATGGATCTTGAATCCACTAGAAGGATTCTATAAAGAATTTTACGGGGCTGGGGATTTAGCTCAGTGGTTCAGTGGCCTGCCTTGCAAGCGCAAGGACCCAAGTTCAATCCCCAGTACCAAAAAAAAAATATGCAGATGGAAAACAAATTAGCGCTTCCTGTGAGTCTAGATCATCTTTACCCTGCTTGGCATATTTTTCATTCTTATATAAACCTCATAAGTAATTGAGTCTTATGAAATTTTTGTGACTAATGAGCAATCTGAAACATAAAGATGTAGAGGTAAATTGAATGGCTCCTCTGTCCACTATATACTACTTGATTTATAGCATTCTTAAAAGCACCCTTACCTTCTGAATGATAGCTAATAGAGCCAGGGGTGGGTAGCACATTCATCAAAATTTTTTTGTTGTTTTTTATTTCTGGTGACACACAGCTTGAACAATATTTGTTTGCTTTGGGTGGTTGGACATGGAACATTTAATCCCATGACCGTTTGATGAGAACTCTAATTGGCCATATGATACCTTTAGAAGCTGGAAAATGTGCCCCTACTAGGAAAACACAGCTTTGAGAGTTCATAGCTTGACTAGCAGAAATGGTACTGCCCTCAGCTGACACTCTTATGTAGTGAACAACCTGTGCAAATTTATAAGACAGCCTTGCCATTTTATACCATGCAAAATAAAAAGTAAAATGCAGAAATATATACAAATGACTCAGGGAGCTATCAAAGATCCTTTTTTTCATTTCTAAATTCCTTTTTTAATAGTATATGTTTATAATACATAATAAATTGACTCATGCTGGGTGTGATGCACATGCCTGTAATCCCAGCACTCGGAAGCCTGAGGCAGGAGGATCGCTGTGAGTTCGAGACCAGCCTGAGCTACATAGTGAGTTCCAGGTCAGTCTCAACTACATAGTGAGACCCTGTCTCCAAAAAAAAAAAAGAAATCAGTCATCCTAGGGAATGGAGATATGGCATGTTGATCATTTTTACCTCCCCTCCCTGCTCTACTACCCACACCTCTCCATCTCCAGATCCCCTTCCCATCTTCACAAGATTTATCTTCTTGTTTCCTACCATCTATCTTTTATTTTGCTCTTCAAATTATTTATATTTTGGGTTTCTCATATAGGAGAGACCATGTGATATCTAATTAACTTTCTATGTCTGATTTATTTCATTTAGCTTTACGGTCTCAAAGTACATCAATTTTTTTACAAATAACTCAAAATTATCCTTTTTCTAAATTCTAAACCACTGTGAGACAAGGATTACTCCTATAAAATATTCTTACAATAAAGTATTTCATTTTGTGTCACTCAAGATAGAAAACTTGTAATTAGTTATGAATCTTAGGATTCATTGACAGATTCCAGTAAGATTCTGCAATGACCTATATCAAATTGATATTTGATTGCACTAAAATGCCTTTCTTTTACTACTGATTGAGCTCTTGGAGTCCTTTTCAGATTCTGGGGTCTCTTGAGGTTTTGGGGGGCAGGCAAAACCTCTGTGAAGAGTGTAAAGGAAAAGGATTACCTTCATTGAACCCAAAATGAGCTTAATTTTTATTCACTTCCCATGCATAATTGGCTCCTGGGGTGGACAATAAGCTGTGTTGTTTGATGTAAAATGCTTTTCCTCATGTTTTTTTTTTTTTAATGCTCTTTGTTTTGTTTGGAACAGTTTGTAAACAGAACTGGATAGGTGATTTAAAAAGAAATAATCAAAAGCTTTCATAACAATTGTGCTAAATGGTATGAAAGGAAGATGGAGACAGGAATAAGCAAGAAGAATGGAAGCACTTAATGTGTTGCTAAGAATTTCTGGCAAGTAGCATATAACTTACTGAAGCTATTTAGGTTTTGCTTTGCTTTGTTTTATAACTTCCATGATTGTGGGGAAAAGCTTTACATTTTCATTATTTGCACCATCTTAGGTGTTCAGACGCATTTTCTCATACATATTCACGACTCCTACAGTGGAATGAATGAGATTTGACTCGTGTTCGTTATCATTGTGCACTAGAGACTAAGTCATGGGCGTATATTTTTCATTAGAGACATCTTTTGTAATCACATGTTTACAAGCACCCACTTCAGATGGCATCTTATGGAAAGTGTCCCTGCTGTTGTTTGCAGCATGGTAAGATGGTGTTCCTTTCACAGTACAGTTACAGTCACAATATGAGTCTAAATAAATAGTTGGCTGACTTTGAAATACTCTCTATGATAGGTTTAAGGCAACTTCTGGGTTGGTGAACACTTCAGTGTGTATAGAAATATTGTATTCCAAGGTCAGGGATTTAGCTTAGTGGTACTATGCCTGCCTTGCAAGTGCAATGTTTTGAGTTTGATCCCTAGTTAAAAAAAAAAAAAAAAGTATCATAGAACAGAAGCCCTGGATCAGAGGAGCTCAGAATCCTCCTTGATCTCTTCCTTTGACTGTTCATTTGTATCCTCTATTTTAAAAATTGGTAAAAAAAAGTGTTTCTCTAAGTTTTGTGAGTTCTAGCAAGTTACTAAACTGTACAGAAAATTGTAAGTGTTAGGTAAAAGAGCCAAAAAAACAGGACAAGACGAGGACTACCACAAGCCTTTATTATGGGGAGGGTCTGCCTAGCTGTCTCTCTTTTTTTTTCCTCATTGAGTTTATTGGTACATTTTAGGTATACAGTACAGATACATTCATTATTGGGATGTTGTACCTTTACAAGGCAAGTCTTGGTTCTCATTTTTTTCCCCTTGTCCCTGCCCTAACTTCACCCCTTCCATTCCTCCCCATTTACAAACACTTTATTTCCATTTTTTTTCATTTTCTCCATTTTTCCCCTTATTACTTTTCCCCTACCATTCCCACTTTCCCTTCACCTTTAGCCCTTTTCTTCCTATTTTACATTGTCAATTATCTCATTAGGATCTTATGTACTATTATAGTTTATTCACACCAGAGAAACTATTCAGTATTTACACACATGTGAATTATTTATTTCACAGGAGTATATCCTCAATATGTATCCATTTTCCTATGAATGAATCTAATTTCTCATTCTTTATGGTTGAATAGTATTCCATTTTATACGAAAACCACATCTTTATCCAGTTTCCAACTGATGGGCATATGGGCTGTTTCCAAGTTTTAGCTACTACAAACTATACCCCTGCAAACATAGGTGTGCATATATCATTGTGATATGATTCTTTTATTTCTTTTGGAAAGATACCCAGCAGAGGGATGCCTGAGTCAAATGGAACCGCTAGTCCCAGCTCTTTGAGGTATCTCTGTATTGATTTCCATAGATGTTGCACCAGTCTGCTCTCCCACCAACAATGGAGAAGGGTTCCTTTCTCCCTGCAACCCCGCCAACATTTGTTATTGATTGATTTCTTGATAGCAGTCATTCTTTGTGGGGTGAGGTGGAATCTCAGTGTTGTTTTCATCTGCATCTCTCAAATGACCAGTAATGTGGAACATTTTTACATATATTTACTTGCTGTTTTTACTTCTTTGTCTGAGAAATGTCTGTTCATTTCAGATGCCCATTTTTGAAATGGGTCCTTATATTTGGGGGGGTGATTATTTTGGGTTCTTTATATATTCTAGATATTATTCCTTTGTCAAGGAGCAGCTGGTAAAATTTTTTTCCCACATTGTAGGTTGTCTCTTAGTACTGTTGATGGGGTTTTTTTTGCAGTGCAGAAGCTTTTCAATAAGATGAGAATCCAGTTGTTGATTCCTTCTGCTAGTTCCCGTGCTACAGAGGATTTGTTCATAAAATCTTTTCCTATGCCAATGTCTTCAAGAGTTCTGCCTAAATTATCATCCAGCAAGTTTAGTATCTCTTTTTTAATGTTTAGATATTGCATCTACTTGGATTTTAATTTAGTGCATGGTGAAAGATAGGGGTCTAGTTTTAATCATTGGCAGGTTGAGATCCAGTTTTTCCAACACTATTTATTAAAGAGGCTATCTTTCCTCCAGTGGGGATGGGCAGCAACTTTGTCAAAGATGACATAGCTGAGAGCATCTGGATTTGTTTTTTGTGTCTTCCAATCTGTTCCACTGATCCTCAGGTCTGTTTCTTTGCCAGTACCATGCTATTTTTATCACAGTGGTTTTGTAGTATAGTTTCAAATTGGGAATTGTTATACATGCTGCCATGTGTCTGTTGCCTAGGATGGCTTTTGCTATTCTAGGTCTCTTCTGGTTTCAGATGAATTTTTGGATTATTTTAGCTAGTTCTGTGAAATATAGTTTTGGAATTTCAATTGGCATTACATTGAATCTGTATAGCAGTCCATTTTCACTATGTTGATTCTTCCTACCCAGAAGCAAGAGATATCTTTCCATTTTCTTATATCCTCTTTGATCTCTTTTTTCAGAGTGCTGCAGTTTTCAGTGTAGAGGTGTTTTGCTTCTTTTGTTAAATTGATTCCTAGATACTTCTTTTTTTGGATGCTACTGTGAAAGGAATTGTTTCCCTAATTTCTCACTCAGTGAGTCTTTTACTTTGTATAAGAAGGCTATTGATTTTTGGGTGCTGACCTTGTATCCAGCTACACTGCCGAAAGTGTCAATTAAGTCAAAAATCTTTTGTTGGAATTTTTTTGAGTCTTCAATGTAGAGTATCATATCATCAGCAAATAATGGTAATTTAACTTCTTCCTTTCCTATCTTTATTACTTTAATTTCGTTTTCTTGTCTAAGGTGCTATGGCTAATGTTTCCAGAACTATATCGAAGAGGAGTGGTGATAGTGGGCATCCTTGTCTTGTTTCTGATTTTAACGTGAAGATTTTCAGTTTTTGTCCATTTAATATGATGGTGGCTGTTGGTTTTTCATAGATAGCCTTTACTAGATTGAGATATAGACCATCTATTGCAATTTTTTGTATGGTTTTTATCATGAATGGGTGTTGAATTTTGTCAAAAGCTTTTTTTACATCTATGGAGATGATCATATGTTTTTTTTCCTCATTGAGTTTATTGGTACATTTTAGATATACAGTACATTTACCTTCATTATTGGGATCTTTAACCTTTACATGATAAGTCTTGGTTCTCATTTTTTCTCCTTGTCCCTGCCCTCCCTTCACCCCTCCTCCTCTCCCCCTTTAGAAGCACTTCATTTCCATTTTTTCATTTTCTCATATTTTTTCTTTTCCCTTATTAGTGGGAAGGGTAGGGGAAAGCTAATAAGGGAAAAGGGTCATATGGTTTTTGCCCTTTACTTTATTAATATAGTATATCACATTTATTAACTTATGTGTGTTGAACCATCCTTTCATCCCTGGAATAAATCCAACTTGGTCAGGATGTATGATCTTCTTGATGATCCTCTGTATTCTGTTTGCTACAATCTTATTAAGGATTTTTGCATCTATATTTATTAAGGAGATTGGCCTGTAGTTTTCCTTTTTAGTTACATCTTTCTCTGGTTTGGGAATCAAAGTGATATTTGCTTCCATGAATGAATTTGGAAGTATTGCTTCCCTTTCAATTTAACTGAAAAGTTTAAAGAGTGATGGCAGTAGTTCTTCTCTAAATGTCTCATAGAATTCAGAGGTGAACCCATCAGGACCTGGGATTTTCTTTGTTGGTAAGTTTTTAATTACATTTTCAATTTCACTGAGTGTAACTGGGGTGTTTAAAAAGTTTTTATCCTCTTTGTTCAACTTTGGTAATTCATAAATCTCTAGAAATCTGTCCATTTCTTCTGTGTTTTCCATTTTATTTGAGTACAGGTTCTTAAAGTACGTATTAATGATCCTCCAGATTTCTGTTGGACCTGTTGTGACTTCTCCTTTTTCATTCCTGATTGCATGGATCTGAGCCTTTTCTTTCCTTTTTTTTTTTTTTTTTTTTTTTTTTTTTTTTTTTTGATAAAGTGGCTAAGGGTTTATCAGCTTTATGTATTCTTTCAAAAAATGACTTTGATTCATTTATTTTTTGTATCATTTTCTTAGTTTCCATTGTATTGATTTATGCTCTAAACTTTATAATTTCCTCTTTCTTGTTTGATCTTTGGGTTTTTCTTGCTCTTCTTTTTCTAGGAGTCTAAGATTCATCACAGGTTTTATATTTGAGCTCATTCTGTTTTCCTAGTGTGGTCATTCTGTGCTGTGAATTTTCCATGTAGAACTGCTTTCATTGTGTCCCACAGAGTCCTCTATGTTGTATTGGCAATTTCATTTATTTGCAAAAGCTGTCTAATTTCTTCTTTAATTTCTTCTGTGATCCATTGATTGTTCAGGAGAGTGTTGTTCAATTTCCATGTGCTTGGGAACTTCCTACGGTTTCTTATGCTATTGATCTCCAGTTTGATTTCACTATGATCTGATGATATATAGGGAACAACTTCAATTCTTTTACATTTATTCAAACCTGTTCTATGAGCTAGTATGTGGTCTGTTTTATACAATGACCCATGTGCAGCAAAAAAGAATGTATTTTCTGATTTTGTGGGGTGGAACACTCTATAGACATCTATTAAGTCCATGCATTCAAAAGCTTGGTTGACTTCTAGTATTTCATTGTTGATTTTTTGCCTAGATGATCTGTCTATTTGTGATAGTGGGGTATTTAGATCCCCCACTAAAACTGTGTTAGTGCTTTGTATTAGTGCTTATTTGGTTTTTCATGTTACTTAATATTTGTTTTATATACTTGGGGGCATTAATATGAGATGCATATATGTTTATTATTGTCATTTCTTCCTCTTTAATTGTTCCCTTTACAAGGATGTAGTGGCCTTTTTGTCTCTCTTAATCAGTTTTGGTTTGAAATTTACTTTGTCTGCAAGTAAGATTGCTGTCCCTGCTTTTTTCTGGGCTTCTGTTGCATGGAGAACTTTTTTCCATCCTTTCACTTTCAGTCTATGGGCTTCTTTTTGCATTAGGTGTGTTTCTTATATACAACATATTGTTGGATTTTGCTTCTTAATCCATTCTGCCAGCCTATTTCTCTTGATTGGGGAATTGAGGCCGTTGGCATTGATGGTTATAAATGATACATAATGACTTATTATTGTCATATTATTGTACATTTGTTGACTGTTTTTAATTTTTCGCCTTCTCCTTTTAATTTTTTGTCTTGCCTATTTGATTTGCTGTGTCGGGCCTCATGGTGTTGTGACCTTCATTGTCTTTTCTAGGATATTGTTTAGAATTCCTTGTAGTGCTGGTTTGGTATTCATGAAGTTTCTCAGTTGTTCTTTGCTGTGGAAGTATCTTATTTCCCCATTCATTTTGAAAGAGTTTTGCACCATACATGAGTCTAGGTTGGAGGCTGTTTTCTTTTAGGACTTGAAATACCTCACTCCAGGCTCTCCTTCACCTAAGGGTTTGTGTTGGAAAGTCTGCTGTGATTCTGATGGTCTTTTCTTTGCATGTGATTTGTTTCTTTTCTCTTATTGCTTGTAGTATTTTGTTCTTCTGTTGGGATTCTGGCATCTTGATTATGATATGTCTAGGTGTAGATTTTCTTTTGATCGTGGCTAGTTGGAGTCCTATATGCATCGCTTATTGGTATGTCAAATTCTCCCCCTCTGTTTGGGAAGTTTTCTATTATTAATTCTGTGATCAGCTTTTTAAAGTCATTTGTATTTTCTCCTGCTACTTCATGGAATCCTATCAGTCTTATGTTATTCTTCTTTGCATCATCTACGAATTGTTGGGCTGATTTCTCAAGATCCCCTACTGTCTTTAAGAGATCTCTCTTTTCAAGGTCATTGTCTGCAATCTTATCTTCTATATCTGAGATTCTATCTTCACATTCTTTTTTTCTGTTACATACACTTTCAATAGACTTTTTAATCTCCTGTATAGCTGCTTCAATCTTTTTTATGGATTCCATTTCTTTCCTATGTTGGGCATTTATTGTTTCTATTTTTTTCTTATGTTGGGCCTTCATGGCTTCTATCATGGTCCTGAGCTCATCTATTTTTTTTTTCTCAGTTTCTGTTCTAGAGTCTGAAATCATGACTTTTGTTTTGCTCACCATCTCTATGCTTATCTGGGAAATCATTGCTGTTTTGAATTTTTCTAGAGCCTGATTGATCTGTTTTGTTTCTTCCTCTGCTATGAGTTCAGAGTATTCTGGTGGTTCGCTATCAGACTTTTCATCCTCATTTGCCCTACTGTTTGCCATTGGTGAACTGAAGTCTGTCTTTGCATCTCACTTTAGTTTTTTTCTCATTTTTATTTTTGTTGTTGGGTTGTCCTTCATCTTATTTATGAGTTATTACTTAAATCTTCCTGATATAGTTATGCTTTAGCTTTTGGGTCTCTAATGACTCATAGACATTCTCATTTTCATAACATCAGAGAAAACAGCTCATTAAATCAATCACAATCCTTTGTCTCATTTGATGCAATCAGCAATTCAATAGGATCAAGCACAACTTGCAAATTGACCACTTGTGGTACTCATTATTCTATCATCTTCAAACCATGTGAATTACATTAAAATCAAGAAGCAGCCCAAAATATGTTTGCAGTGAATAACCTTTTCAATATAGCATCTTTACCATTTCAGATGGGTGCTTAGACAGAGTTAGGATGAGATGAGTAGATAAGTGAAAGAATTGTAGGAGATTTCAAGTTAAGTCAGAGGGCATAGCATGACCACACAATATTTAGGAAACTTTTAAATTCAAAAGGAATAAACAGAGTGCAATATAAGGACAAAAATATATCCCCTTAACAGTAATAGAGATTCACTTTCCCTTGAAACTATTGACCCTTGAGTGAGGTAGAATGACAGTAGGAAATAACATAAAGAAAAAATTAAAAAATGATAAAAGAAGAAAACTGAGTTAGGGCAGAGGCAGGAACAGAAAGGGAGATGAGGGATAATATGGTGGAGCAAGAGACTGAGTTGGAGAAAGAGGACAAAAAAAGAAAGACTTTGCAGAGTGGAATGAGGAAAAGAAAGAAAAAAGATGAATTGGAAGGGCCTCTTTCAGACTATATCTGTGCTGTCATAATATACAACATGCACAATCATGTGCAGAACCAAGTCCCCTGATCTCAGCTAGCTGATGGCAGATCCCCATGATGCAGACTGACCTCTGGCCACAAGGCCAGACTGAATTCCCTCACTTTCTGCAGGGTTGAACTCCACACAGTTCTACTACAGGTTTCCCCTGCCCTTTCTTTCAAGATGTTCAAAGTTGGGAGCTAAGAAAAATACCCTTTATGACAACCTATGCCTCTGCAGAGTGAGTCCAAAGACTGCCACAATCAGAAGGTCTGAGAGCATGGGGGGTGGGGGTCATTAGGGGTGTCCGTGCAGCTACCTTCCTTGCACTGGAGCGATGGTGGTAGAACAGGCAGGGGTGGTCGTGGCTACCTGGTCCTGCAGATTGGGCCCAAGCAGGCCTTCCTTGTGTTGGCGTGATGGTGGTGGTATAGGCAGGGGAGGGCATGGCTACCCAGTCCCATGGATTGGGCCTAAGCAGGCTTTCCTTGTGCTGTAGCAATGTCAGCAGCCCTAACTGTCTCAACAAAGGAAAAGCAACATGTTGGAACAGGCAGCTTCTTTTATAGGAGTGGGGCGGGGTTAACAACTGAGCTCAAGTGAAGTTGAGTGAGGTAAGATTAAGAAATTGGAGGAGCCTGTGCCATCACTAGGAGGGGCTTGTGACATCACTGGATATTGGAGGTAGTAAGTATCAGGTTACTCTTTTGGCAGGGAAAGAAGCATCACGTGAGGAATAAGGCTGTCCTTTGATAAGAGAAGCCATATTTAACATGCAGGCTGCTTTTCCATGTGGCAGCCATCTCAAGGTTCAGAGCATTGTGGGAAGGAGGCTACTGTTTTATGTAGCAGCCATCTTGAGGCAAGGGAAATCTAACAGTGGGGACTCTCAATTTAGAGTTAGTTTGTCATAAGTATACTTGGCAACCAGGAATTTGAGATTGGCATCTAAAGTGAGTTGTGACCTCTCAGCTGTGGGTTCTATGCTAACTTTGGGTCACTGTTTCAAAATTGACCTGATTGAGGGCTGGGGATTTAGCTCAGTGGTTCTGCCACCTGCTGCACAAGTACAAGGACCCAAGTTTGATCCGCTGTACCAAATAAATAAATAAATAAATAAATAGAATTGACCTGATTGAATTAAATTGAAATATGACAATGTAGTAATGATATTAGTTTATGTAGATTTCTACAGATTTCCAGCAGGATGAAGTTTCAGTAGATTGCCTGTATTTGGTCACTGAGTGTATTTGATTATATAGAATAAAAGATTCTCACAGTGGTACAATCATGACAACTAAATTGCCACATGTAAGCAGATGGTAGCGGAAGTTTCCGACAAAATGCATCTGGATGTCGATCCTTCCTTCCTTTACACTTAGAAAGAATACTTGGATTCTGCCTTTGCTAGGCTTTTGGAAGAGCTGGATCAAAAGCAGTCCTTAGAAAAGTGGTAAGGATTTGAGGTGGGCTGGGAATAGTAAGGAAATGGATTTGCCTGGAGTAACTGGAATATTTTGTGAGGACTTCAGATTTTATCATTCTCCTCCTTCCTTACCACTTAGTTAAATGTATATTAACATCACCTGGGTAAGCCTGAGATACAATGTGAGATTGAGAAGCCAGTAAGAAATAAAAACCAAGGAGGGGCCTAAAAGGGACATAGGAAATATGGGGTCAGCTGGGCTTCTGACAGGAAATGATTGCTATTGACACAGTGTGCTCAGCAGACAAGTCACCATTCTCTTTGGAAAAACAGATTCTAACTCTGAGTAGTGTTAGATTTCCCTTACCTTAAGATGGTTGCCACAGGGAACAGCAGCCTCCATGTTAAAATATGACTTCTCCCAACAAGGACAGGCTTCTTGTTCCCAACATGCCTCTTCTCCCACCAAAAGAGTAACTTGACACCTGCTACCTCCTAGCAGCGAGTGATGTCACAAGACCCTCCTAGTGATGTCAAAGGCTCCTTAAATCTCTTAATACTACATCACTCAATTCCACCCTAGTTCAGGCTAACCCCACCCCACTCCTATAAAAGAAGCCCATTATTCTGCCATATTGCTTTTTCCTCCTTTGTACAGAGACAGCCCAGCAGATCCTCCCCAAAATGAAGGCTTGTTATGGTTCTGGTCTGTCCCTGGCTTTTGGCTCTTTTTACCTAATGTTATTTGATACTGAGGAATGAAGGTAGACAATTAGTGAAGGAACTGTGATTGTTTTTTCCAATGAAGACAAATTACTTCTGTAGTTATTTTCTGATGTCACATTACTGCCCCTCAAAGAACAGTCAAACCTACCTAGGTCAATATTTTCAGTATTACATATTTGAAAAATATGATCTAATTATGAGTTTCCAGCTGTGACATATAATTGTTTTTAATATGAAACATAAGATAGTAAAAATATAGACTCTAGGGCCAGGGATTTAACTCAATGGTTCCACCACCTGCCTCGCAAGTACAAGGTCCTGTTCAGACAGCTGGGTGAATTGGTACACACCTGTAATCTCAGCTGCTCTGGAGGATGAGTCAAAAAGATCACAAGTTCAATACCACCCTGAGTAACTTAGTAAGAGCTTATCTCAAACTTTAAAAAAAAATCAGACATTCTGGTAATAAAGTAGTACAGACTCATCACTGTTAGGGACCTGATGCTGCCATCATAGGCTGTATTATCCTGGTTCTTCTTGCCTCTTAAAATGACCCAATGCTCGGATGAAAAGGTCAATAGTGAACCACCAGGACACCCTGAACTCAAAGCACAGGAAGTAACAAAATAGATCAATCAGGCTCTAGAAAAATTCAAAACAGAAAAATTTCCCAGATAACCATAGAGATAGTGAGCAAAATGGAAGTCATGATTTGAGACTCTAGGGCAGAAATTGACAAAAAAATAGATGAGCTCAGGACCATGATAGAAGCCATGAAGGCCCAGCATAAAAAAGAAATGGAAAAAATAAATGCCCAACATAGGAAAGAAATGGAATCCATAAAACAGATTCAAACAGATATCCAGGAGATTAAACACTCCATAGAAAGTGTATGCAACAGAATAAAAGAATGCAAAGATAGATTCTCAGATATAGAAGATAAGATTGCAGTCAGTGACTATGAAAAGAGAGGTCTCTTAAAAACAGTAAGGGATCATGAAAAATGGATCCAACAACTCCTAGATGATTCAAAGAAGAATAACATAAGACTGATAGGAATCCATGAAGTAACAGGAGAAAATACAAATGACTTTAAAAAGCTGTTTGCAGAATTAATGACAGAAAACTTCCCAAACAGAAAGGAATAATTTGACATTCAGATAAGTGAGGCATATAGGACCCCAACTAGCTACAATTAAAAAAAAAACATCTACACCTAAATATATAATAATCAAGATCCCAGAAACCCAACAGAAGAACAAAATACTACAAGCAGGAAGAGAAAAGAAACAAATCACATATAAAGGAAAGCCCATCAGAATCAAAGGAGACTTTTCAACACAAACCTTTGGGGCAAGGAGAGCCTGGAATGAGATATTTCAAGTCCTAAAAGAGAACAACCTCCAACCTAGACTGATGTATCCTGCAAAACTCTCTTTCAAAATGGATGGGGAAATAAGACACTTCCACGACAAAGAACACCTGAGAAACTACATGAATACCAAACCAGCACTACAAGGAATTCTAAACAAGATCCTAGAAAAAGACAATGAAGGCAACAACACCATGAGGCCCAACAGAGCAAATCAAATAGGCAAGGCAAGAAATTAAAAGGAGAAGGTGAAAAAGTAAAAAGAGTCAACAAAAGGCCAATAACATGTCAATAATAAGTCAGAACATATCAATTATAACCACCAATGTCAATGGCCTCAACTCAACAATCAAGAGAAATAGACTGGCAAAATGGAATAAGAAGCAAAATCCAAAAATATGTTGTATACAAGAAACACACCTAGTGCAAAAAGAAGCCCATACACTGAAAGTGAAAAGATAGAAAACAATTCTCCATGTGACAGGAGCCCAGAAAAAAAACAGGGGTAACAATCTTATTTGCAGACAAATTAAATTTCAAACCAAAACTGATTCTAGTATTATTGATGTAGGATGGTACTGTATCATACCTCTATGAATGTAAAATATCTTATACCTACTTTATAATACACAGTAGGGACCGTGCTTTATCAGAGCTACATTTAGTGATATTACTCAAGAATGTTCTCTTTCCAGATGATGATTAAGAATGCTAATTAATAAATGGTGCCATGTACCACAACAGCAACAGAACTTTGCCCTTTTCTGGATATTATTCTTTCCTTTGTTTTTTTTTTTTGTTGTTGTTGTTTTGTTTTGTTTTGTTTAATGGAATGTGCTGAATGTCTATAATTTTGTTCAGATGACTGCAGAATCTGGAAAAGCTGTTGCTGCTATCGATGCATAACATACTGCTATTATGTCTTTATACACACACACATACACACACACACACACACACACACACACACACACATATATATATATAAATAAATTGAATTTTGGGAAACTTTAATGGTGCTGCCAATTTTGGAAAAAGTCATCCCAATTTACTGTGTTGAGTTGGCATTGTACAGAAATGGACAGCCATATTGGTCTATAAATATTAATGTTTTATTTTTCTTTTCTTTTTTTTTCCATGTGTACAGGGGTAACGCATCATACTAAATATGTAAGGTCATATCTATGTGGGCTTGATTACAGAACTTAATAAAGTATTCTCTAAATAATGAAAAAGAGAATAAGATAAGACTATAAGAGCAAGAAGCAATTTAAGTATGTTCAGGGACCATTTTCATCTCCAGAATTAAGGATTATTTTAATGTTACATCATTGCCTTTTCTCTTTTACTTTCCTTTTTAGTTTTATTTTAGGATTCTCTATTTTCAATGTTCATACAGAGATTTCTTTAACTGAAATACTGAATAGTTTCTTTGGTGTGAAAAACTATAATAGTACGCAGGATCCTAATGAGATAATTAATAATGTGAAATAGGAAGTAAAGGGCTAAACGTGTAGGGAAAGTGGGAAGGGTGGCAGAAATGTAATAAGGGAGAGGAAAAAAATATGAGAAACTGAAAAAAATGGAAATAAAGTGTTTGTAAATGGGAGGGGAGGAGGGGGTGAAGGGAGGGCAGGGACAAGGGGAAAAAATGAGAATCAAGACCTATTATGTAAAGGTGCAAGATCCCAATGACGGATGTAACTGTATTGTATACCTAGATTGTACCAATAAACTCAATAAAAAGAAAAAAAATGACCTCATGCTCTTATCTTTAGTTTCCCTCCCTCAAGGCCACAGCAGTCCAGAGGAGTTAAACCTAAGTTTCTGCAAGACTGAACCCATAAAATGCAACCAGGCCTGTGATAGGTTAAAAGTAGCCCACTATTCATATATAAGTAATAGCCCAGCCCCAAAGCAATAAGAGGATTTTCCTGTTCCTTCTTCTTCTCTCTCTCTCTCTCTCTCTCTGTCTCTCTCTCCACCCCTCTCTCTGTCTCTCTCTATCTCTCTCTCTCCCCTCTGTCTTCTCTCTCTCTGACCTGCCTTCCCAAATACAATCTTCTGTCAGACTTCTCAGTGTGTGGCCTTGTTGTTGAATGTTGCTGTGCCTCTACATTGGTGTCAGAAGTGAGATCTGGAGCCAAGTGTGGTGGCACGTGCCTGTAATCCTACTACTCAGGAGGCTGAGGCAGGAGGATTGCTGTGAGTTTAAGACCAGCCTGGGCTACATAGTGAGTTCTAGGACAGTCTCAACTACATCATGAGACCCTGTCTCAAAAAACCAAAACCAAAACCATAAACATAAACAAAAACAAAAACAAAACAGAAGTGGGATCTGGGATTGCTAGTGCCCTGACTTAGGGTCAGAGGCCTAAAACCCAAGACCCCTCAAACTCTGACAGGCCCGCCCAAAGTCCTCAATCATCTTCCCTGATGCCACCCTTGCAAACAACACCAGCACAATTGATTCCATCACCCTCAGACTTTTGGGTAAGTACCTTAATGATGGTCTAGAGTGGGGGGGGATTTGGACTCAGGTGACCAGAAGAGAGACTTCCACCCAAGGCATGAGCCAGGTACCAGGGTTCATGTCTTCCACCCATTGTAAGCCTTTGGGGGGGCTCACCAGGACAAGTCTGGGCTTGCCCATTCTGCCCCCATCCCTCTTGGGACACCTCGAGAAGGTTGTATGGACCTCCATTTCCAGACCCCCTCCTTATGATACAGATGTCTCCATCTGGAGTCTGGGTCTTCCACTTCTAGATTTTGAATCTAGAAACCAAACTGGTGACTTCCAAATATCAAGAGACATCTTGGGACTCAGACTTCACCCCCACTGTCTTATTCCTGGTTGCTGTGGGCTCCAGGTCTTCCACACCTGTGGACTCTCCTTTGGGGTGCTTGCTCTGAAATCTAGAGGGCTTAGACCTAAAACTTGAATGGCTAATGTGCCTATCCATTCAAATCTGGCCTCAATATAAATTAGATAACCAAAATGTGTGGCCGGATAATGGGTCACTTGAACCTGGTCTAACTCAGGACCTTTATAACTTCTACGAGCATCAAGGAAAATGGTTGGAGATTCCATATATTCAGGGCTTCTCTTACCTCCACAGCCAGCCCTCTCTTTGCTCTCTGACTCAAAAATAGCCTCCCCTCCACAAACTTAGTGGCTCAAGATATCTCTGCTTCCACTAATCTTTGTTTCAACTCCTCAGATCAGATCAATCTGGCTAACAGCCCTCCCCATTATCTCAGAAACCAGGATAAAACAAACCCCACCCCTCAACCTCCTCCTCTGGCCTCCTCCTCTCCTCCCATTCCCCCCCTTGTCTCTACCTCACCTCCCTCCATTCTACCTTCTGCACCAACTCCTCCTCTCACCTGCTTCAAATCTCATTTTATGATGGAACTAGACCTCATCCTTCATGGCTAATCCTGTGACTTTCATCAAACAATTTCAGAACAACCCAACCTAGGAGCTGCTCAAGCTTCTGCTCTGTGGCCATCAGCTGCTAGTGAAAACTATTTAGTTTTGGTCCTAGAACAACTGCTTGCCAAATCTGCTGTTTTTCACTCAGTGGACTTGCCTCTCTCAGAAAATATGTTCCCCCTTTGAAGGAAATCCTATTACCTCCCTCTCCACTTGAATTGCTAAGTTTAATCGGTGTGCTTAAAATACTTCTTGTGCATTACAAATTCTTAAATTGTGATTATAGGGTTAACTTGCTCTTTTCTAAAATCTCAAGGTTAATACTGTTCTATTGGCACCCACTCAAATTTTAAGATGTAATAATCTGAGAACAGAAAAAGGACACTTTAAGCTGAAGTTTGTTATAGAAGGTTAATAATAAATAAGACCCTACTCCCATGGTTCTGCACTGTTCATCAGGAAGATTTTGGATATTCCTCCAACCCCTCTGAGCACTGTCAGATATCCACACAAATTCCATTAAAGCCTTAATGGCCCCAACCAGTGCCTGGACCTCCTGATTTCCCTTGGGCTCAGGCATTTCTTTCCTGGTCCACCTGTTCTGACAAAAGCCTGCCTTTCCAAAAGGGTGTATTCTAAAAGATCCCCTTCAGGCAGAATATGGTTTTTATTATGTTCCCATCCTCTTTGTATTGGCCTTTCTAGACAGTATAGAAGGCTGACCACTTCCTAAGGTCATCACAGAGATCTTCCAAGATGGACTACATAGGGCTCATGAAGGTTGGATAGGAACCTGGGTACAACAATATTAGGAGGCTAGATGTGGGCCTCACACAAATTACCTTCTACCCCTCTGTCCCCCCACACTAACTGATTTGTGCACTTGGGCTCTTCTTAGAGAGCCCTACCAACAATTCCAGTGGGAATGCTACTGCTTTCAACAGTTCCATGTTCATAAAGGACAACATAGCCAGCCGTGCCCCACACCTGTCCCCAGACAGCTTCATCACACTGGTGTCAGCAGGAAGTAGTTACAGAAGATAGACACAACTCCCCTTTTCCCTGATATAACATGTGCCAGCTGGTCTCCATTTAAACCAAAGAGGGGGGAATGTTAGGGATCTGACACCGCCATCACAGGCTGTATTCTCCTGGTTCTTCTTACCTCTTGAAATGACCTCATGCTCTTATCTTTAGTTTCCCTCCCTCCAAGGCCATAGTAGTCTGGAGGAATAAAACCTAAGTTTCTGCAAGACTGGCCTGTGATAGGTTAAAAGTAGCCCACCCCTCATAAATAAGCAATAGCCCAGACCCAAACCAATAAAAGGACCTTCCTTCTTTTCTTTGTTCCTTCTCTCCCTCTTTCTCTCTCTCTTCTCTCTCTCTCTCTCTCTCTCTCTCTCTCTCTCTTTCTCTCTGTCTCCCCCTCTCTCCTCTTTCTCCCTGACCTGACTTCCTGAATAAAATCTGTTGAGCCTCTCAGTGTGTGGCCTAGTTGTTGAGTGGTCACTTGTGCCTCTACAATCACTACAGCAAGAATACCATCTTGACAGTCATATTGTTTCAGAAGGAAGTTAGAGGTGAGATTTGGGGGTTGCAAGTAGTTCAATAAAGTCTTTAAGAAGGGGAATTGATTGGAAATTGGACAAAGTTCCTGATATAATAGTTTAAAATTTGGAGATGCAGTGAAGTGCATTTTAATTATTGTAGCAAATATAACTCCCACTGTTATAGCTCTTGGTGGTATAACAGAGTCAGGCTGATAATTGAACACACACCCTGGAAGTTGGAGGAACGTTTATTTCTCTGGAATGATGGGGGGAGGGGCTGCTTCACAAAGCAATCAGTCCCATCTAAGAGGTGAACAGGGTTTATGTGGATTTGGGAAAAGAGGGATGAGTGTACAGTGGCAAGACACACTAGTTCATTGGTTGAGGTAGATACATTCAGCTTATACAACTGGTTAGGAAGATACACTAGGATTTACCTTATTTACATATGGCAGGAATCAGGGGTCACAGAAACTCTACTGAGAACAAAGGACAATGGAAGAAAACATGCCCAGGCAAGTTTGAGTGAGACCCCAGACATTTGTGGAGATATGGGAGGGGTTGGAGCTAGGAGAAGCCCTTTGTTGGCTATGCTATTAGCTTCTGGTCAGAAAGAATTTCCCTATTCAAATAACTAAACTGATAAGCTAATTTATCAAGTGGCAGATTACTGTGTATAAGAACTTGATCTGACTTTTTGAAGCAAATAGTAGAATCTTATTGATTTATAATCTCATGTTTCCTGAGCAGAAGGGAATGGAATTGACATGAGAAAATGAAAAAATGGAAAGAAAGTCTTTCTAGATAGGGAGGGAGGGAGGGAGGGGTTGAAGGAAGGGCAGGGGAATGGGGAACAAAATAAGAACCAAGATGGATTATGTATGGTACAAATTTCCAGTGATGAATGTCATTATATTGTATACCTTGATGTACCAGTAAAATTAACTTAAAAAAACTGAGTCAATATAATATAGTCTACAGTCTTATCTACCTTATATTAATAGAGATGAACTCAATTGCAAATAATTTATCATTTTAACATTGATCACTCAACTAGGTTTAAAGAATTAATTTATCTTTATTTTGGTGTCATTTCAGGCTGTCATGTTTTTTTGTTTGTTTGTTTTGTTTTTTTTGTTTTGTTTTGTTTTGGTTCTTTGGTACCAGGACCTTGCACTTTTGAGGCAGCTGGCAGAGCTACAGTTAAATTCTAGGCCCTGGCTGGCATGTTTTACCTGGCTGGCATATTTTTGCCTTTTTTTAAAAAGTTGATCACCATAGATTGCTACAATTTATCTTTTATAAGGCAGCCAGAATAAATTTAATGATTTATAAATGTCATGTCTTCCCCTTCCTTCTTAAGTCCTTTTAGTGTTTCTGTACCATTTGTCATATAGTTTTATTTTTTCACTGACCCTAAATACATTAAACCACTTTCTGTTCTTTGAATTTTTCATGTTCCATACAGCAAAGTACTTTTTCCTGTACTTTGTCTTTCATCATGTCAACTCCTATTCATTCTCTGGATCTAATTTTTTAATGAAAAATATAAAACATTTTCATAACAAAATGTTATGCAATAGCATAAATAGTGTATATCATGATCTTTAAAATATGGCCAAAATGTTACTCAGCTTCCATGTCATAGACAAAAACAGACTCTTTTACACAAAAGAAAGAGATAATAACACAAAACTTTCTTTTCTAATTTTATCCATCTTTCTTCAGAGTAATTTCCTGGGCCTGTTCCACCAAGACAATTATAAGACCTCATAGTTCCCCATATTCTTCCTTTAAATTTTTCTGAAAAATTCATTACATACCTACTTGTTGCACTCAAAAGTAAACCCTATAAAAGTGAGGATATTATTTTTCTATTATATTCTGAGAATATTTAGGGATGTTATTTTTCTTTTGTGCTATATTCTTTGAGTGCCTGGCCTAAGAAACACAGGTATGTGCATACATATAATTTATTTTAAAATGTGTTGCAAAATTAATGACACTATTCTTTACTGTTAAGCTGCAGGGCACTTGGTTACTTTGTTTTGTTTTCCATTACTGCGTTCATTAACTCACCCAGCTTAATTGCCTCCACCTTCAAAAAGCTTCTTTCACTCTTGAGTGGAGAGCACACCTCTGTTAAACTGAGCAGTTGTAAAAAGATGTGTTGCTTACAATAAGCTATTAATTGAAGCTCCTTTCTCTATAGATATAACAAAAGAATTTGAAAAGTGCTGTAAATAGGAGATATTTAATGATAAATGTGCAGGGCTCTTTCAGTGATATCTTTACAACTTCTAAAACCTCTAAATATCTATTTCCTTTATTGAGGGGAAATGATGAAGTGTGGAGTGTGGAAAGTAGGGAGTAAGACTGATAAACTGGCTCTTTTATTCATGTAACTTGAGCTATAGACAGACTAGGTGCTGCCTAGAGTGGGCAATTCTCTAACAGAGCAGCTAACTTTCAATTACCACATGAAAGGAAAATACATGATATGAAAAAAAAAATACAATATGGCCATAACCCAAATCACTTGCATCCTTTTATTCATTAATTGTAATTGGATTTATAAATTAGATTTGCACAGTACTTTTGATATTAAGAATTTTTTTATGGGCTGAGCATGTAACTCAGTGGCAGAGTGCTTGCTTGTCATGCTTTGCTCTATGGAGTCTTTATCAAGGCTGACAGCGGTTCTACAATTTCCAAAGTGATACTTAAATGGTTGCCCTGAAAATTACCATCCCAGTCATTCAGAAATTGTGAAGAATATTGAAGGACATGCATGGGTGGTTCCCATGGATGAGGTCTAGAAGTGGCATACATCACTTCTGCTTCCATTCTTTTGCCAAAAATCTTAATCTCAGGACAGGAAAATCTGGTATATGTGTTTTAGCTACAAGGGTGATCAAGGGATATTGTGACTGTTTAAACTTAAAAAGCAAAATTTACCACAGGAAAAGACACATTGCCAAAAATAACAGGATAATGTGTTCAAAACAAGGGAGAGTATTTTTTAAAAGATTAAAGGCAATGTGTCTTTTGCTATGATACTTTTTTGTCGTTATGGGAATCAAGCACAGGACCTTGAGCTTGCCAGGCAGGCAGCAGCACCACTGAGCTAAATCTCCAGCCTGCTACAATACATTTTAAATGTAAACATAGCCATATTTTATGATAATCCTTCATTGGACAAATTGTTATGGCAACTTTTGTCAAATAAAAATATTAAAGTATGTTGTCTACCTTATTCACTGGATCTAGCACTGTGCTATTTCTGGCTCTTCCCCAAAGTAAAAATGACCATGAAAGGTAAATGGCTTGAATCTGTTTGGGAAAGTAGTTCAAAAGATGCACTCGAGAGAGTACTTCCAGAGCTGCTCAGGAAGTAGCAAGAAAAATGGGACAAATATGTCCAAAACAAGAGAGAGAGTAGGAAGATTAAAGGCAATGTGTCTTTTCCTGCAATAATGTTTTAAAATGTAAACACTAGTCATATGTTTTGATTATGCCTCATATGTATTCAGTTCCCTAACCCTATTTCTGTAGCAGGATGGAATAGATTTTTGTGGATAAATTTAGCCACATGCGTTATGGGATTGGGCAAACAGAATTTTAAAACTGCTTTTTAGTTTTTGAAACAATGAATGGGCAAGTCTATAAACAATTCTGGGAAACAAAAATATAAGAATAGAAAATATAAGTGGCCTTGATTCCCTAGGAAATAAATAAGTAGTACCTGAATAATATTAACTTGACTCGTCTTCTCAATATGTAAATGGAATAGTTACTGTATAGTAACTACAGATGTGGTGGGGATAGATTAAAGAATACATTCTAAAATCTGTTCTGAGTAAGTGTGTATTATCAATGATACATAGAACATAGTTAAGCCTGGGCACTGGCTCCTACCTGGTTAAGAATTAATTTTCAAGTTTAAAGTCTAAGCCATTGGTGTTTTTTTTTTTTGTTTTTTTTTTTTGTTTTTTTTTTTTTTTTTTTTTTTTTTTTCAGGTTTTTTTTTTTTTTTTTTTTTTTTTTTTTTTTTTTTTTTTTTTTTTTGTACCAGGGATAGAACTCTGGTCCTTGTGCTTGCAGAGCAGGTAGCGGAACCTCTGAGCTATATTCCTGGCCTTCACCATTGGTTTTTATAAAAAGTTTAGCTTTGAAAATCTAGGATAAGGGAGATGCTGCCCTTCTCTAAAGTTATATGAATTAAGAGAAGAGTACTGGCGTAGACACAGAAAAGTGGAAGAATAAAACATAGTAGTAATAAAGCAATCTCGTGTATAATTGAATATATAATTCTGAAGATACCTTTCTAATGAATGGAAAGGATGGCCAAAATGAAGCTACCTACTGTGGGTTGTATTTTGAATGTTGCCCCAAGGTCCATGTTTTGGCTTGGCTCTAACCAGTGGTATTGTTGGAAAGTAGGAGGAGCAGTAGGAGATGGGCCCAGTGGAAGGTTAGGTCTTTTGGGATCATGAACCTACAAGGGATATTGGATCTCAGCCCATTGTCCCTGTCTGTTTTTCACTTTCTGCCCACCATGAGGTAAGCAGCTATCTCCCTCTGACACTTGCTCCCACTCTGCTATTGTCCTAAAAACAATTAGGCCAACTGAGCATGGACTGAATTTCTAAAACTACGAGCCAAACTGCTAAAGCTTTGCTTTTTTAAAAGCTAATTTTTATTATTATTAACACAAAGCTAACACATGATCCCCTTGAGAAGAAAATGAAAATAGATCTTTGCCTCACAACATCCATACAATGAATTTCAGACAGGTTTAAATACTAATGCTAGAATGATAAAGCAAAATTAAGAGAAAGTCTTGGAAAATATCTTTATAACTGTGGGGATAGAAAAGCCTTCTTACATAAGATATAAGAAACAGAAAAATATGACGTAGGTTTTTTTGAAACATGAAAGAAAGATTTTGGTTTCTATTTTGAGATCACTGGAGAAATGACTGAAAATTTCAGCAAAGGAATCAGATTTATTTTCAAAAGATGATTCTCTCATCTTTATAGGAGATTCTCTCATCTGTATAGGAGAGGGAAAAGTATTGGTGTGGTTAGAAAGCTGTTTTGGCAAACTAGGTGAGGGAAGAGTAGAGTTGGGTGTATGCCAATAAAGAGAAATGGAAAGTAGATAGATAATTGTAGAAATGCTGAAGACTTAGGAGATAAGGTGGGAACAGGGAAGGATATGGAACTAAGCAGGGCCCAGACTTGGAAATGTCAGGCAGAATTGCTAGAGGTTTTGGACTTTTTTCCCTAAGAATATATGGAGAGCTCATAATATCTACACTGAGAGGAGACATATTACATTTCTTTTTTCTTTTCTTTTCTTTTTGGTACCAGGGATCGGACTTGGGACCTTGCACTTGTGAGGTAGGCAGAGGAACCACTGAGCTAAATCCCCAGCCCTTATTAGATTTCTTTTGTGTGAATTCCCTGCAGAAGCTTGGCTTCATGCTTGAATCCAAGTGAGAAAGGATGGTGGCCTAAACTCAGGATTTTGCTGTGGGCTTGTGATTGGCTGTGGGAGTATGGGAGAACTATTATTTCAGATGACCCTCAAAATCACTGAGTTATGAAGAAGGTGCACATTTGGAG
This sequence comes from Fukomys damarensis, assembly GCF_012274545.1. NCBI lineage: Eukaryota > Metazoa > Chordata > Mammalia > Rodentia > Bathyergidae > Fukomys > Fukomys damarensis. The sequence continues at coordinate 22,717,004 of NW_022900950.1, forward strand.
GAAAAGCAGATTAACTTTAGACATGCGGAGTCACCTGAGGGTTCAATCTACCCCCACACTGGACATCAATTAGATGTTACCTAAAAACCTGGATATGAGTCGCCTCTCCTGTGAGCCAGTACTATGTCATAGAGATAGGAAAGAGAGAGAGGGAACAAAAGACAGAGACAGAGACTTGATCAAAGTTGGGTCTTAAAGATAAAGGCACCAAGGACATTTTTTGTTTATTCATTCTAAGTGTGGAAAAAGTTCAATCCCTGGTACCATAAAAGAAAACAAAATAAAACTAAAGAAACAAATAAGCATGGGAAGTAGGGAAGCTGGGAAGGCCTTGGGACACCTGCTGGTAACAAGTATTATACACAGGACTATAGAATGCTGGTGTGAGCATTCTCTGTTGCAGGACAGAACAAATAATTAATTCAAAGGGGAAGAATTTAAACGGAGTCAGTTGACCTTGGCTAGAAGAGAACATATGGAGCCCCACTAATTTTTTTTTTTTTTTTTTTGTACACAGATCAAATTTGGGTCCTTGCTCTTGTGAGGCAGGCAGCAGAACCACTGAGCTAAAACCCCGGCCCCAGAACCCCGTTAATTTTAATGCAATACAACCAAATTATGGAGGTGCCAGAAGCTTGTGCCACTTATAGCCTGCTCATACTGGACAGAGGTGTCTGCTACACAGAGGAAATTTCCAATAAGGAGCTGACGTTTCTGAAACTCACTGGAAGATCTGACCTGGAGATACTAGTTTCCAAACCATAAACATTTGGCTATCTAGTGACTCTTCCTGCTACCCCTCCCTATCCTTTGGAATGGCAGTTCCCTGTGCACACTCCAATTCTGTGCTCACAGTCAAATCCTGTGATCTTTGCTTAGGACATCCTGACCTATGACTGCTTCCTTAGTGGCATATCCTGGAATTACTGGAGCTGTGTTGTCCGCAAGGAATGAGGGCCTGACCTTGATCTAATGGGACTCAATACCTCAGCCATGTGTCACAGATGACAATTGTTAGGGTTTCTGTCTAGATGTTTCCCCAAAGTCTCAAGCGCTCATAGGTGGGACTTTGGCATGGTGACTCGATCATTTGTGGTACTCTTCATTGGATTAGATGGGTGGGATGTTGGGGGGGGCGAAGACTGATGGGAAGAGCTGGTTCACTGTGGGTGTGATCTGGAAATGTATGTATATGTGTCTCCCTGTCTCTTGATAGCTTACTGCTTCCTCCTGCCTTGCCATGGACTCTTTTTCTCTTCTGCTGTGCTCCTCACCCGTGTCACTTTGCCACGGAGCCAGCAGACTATGGACTGAAACCTCTACATACTGTGAAACAAAATAAATCTTACCTCTTTCAGCTTGTGGGTGTTTGGTATTTTGTCTCAGCAACAACAAATAACTAAGACAGCAATCAGTAACTAACTGGTGAAGGCAGAAGTAGGGCCTTACTTTCCATGGAATAAAACTGGTAAAATATGTATATGTTCCTGAGCTCCTCAGAGTTGGGCTGAGGCTGGGTATTGTTTGAAGGCACATGCTACATGGTGGTTTTATTTTTCTCTTGCCTCCCCTACTTCTTTGCCAAGTCTCTCTCCTTGACCAAATTTTATGAGGCTCTTCTGAATCCTCTTTCCCATTCTCACTCTTGTACTTGCATGTCCTTTGCATTACCCATTTTTTTGTTGTTGCTATTTTGTTTTTTGGTACCATGGGTCAAACTCAGGACCTTGAGCTTGCAAGGCAGGTAGGGTGCAACTAGCTAAATCCCTGGCCCTACAATGCACAGTTTTAACAAGACACGTGTCATGTTGATTTAACTAGAATTCCCCAGCTTGTTTTCAGCAAGAACACTATTGGGTTATTTTACCTAGAAGATCCCCTTACTAAATACTGATGTTTCCTCCTAGTAAATCTCATCCACACCTACCCCTCTCACCCTCCACCCTCCCTTCTTAGCTATACATTTTCCCTTTCTCTTGTATTAGATGTTGTGCCTTCTCTCTGTCCCCTACTCAAAAGCCCGTTGCAGTGGGTTCAATGATATGGCACCCCCAAATTATGTCAGTATTACTGAGCTTTGGCAAATGACATTGAAAATTATTTTTCTTTAACTGAGGAGGAGGGGGTGAAAGGAGGGCAGGGACAAGAGGAAAAAATGAGAACCAAGACCTGTCATGTAAGTGTACAAGATCCCAATGATGAATGTAACTGTACTGTATACCTAAAATGTACCAATAAACTCAATTAAAACTAAAAAACAAACAAACAAAAAACATTACCTTTATATATAGAAGCATTGTCTCAGTAAAACCCCTTTTCCCCACCTTCTTGTCCTGTGTCTACACATGGAGAGCCACATTGGAGATGGACGATTAAGATAATAACTTATTAAGACAGCACAGAAAAGTGGTATGAATAAGAAAATGGGAAATTAAAGGTGAAATTGTTAAAGTGTTACCTTCAAAGGGGCCAAAACAGTTCTTCAGGTTCTTGTGTACAATAAGAGAATTGCCAAGTATACACCTTGTAGTAAGCAGTAAGTAGGTATGTTTATTGAAGGTCATAGGAACCAGCAGAAGACCAGCAAAAACAGGCAGAAGGGCAAAAGGGCGAAAAGGGCAAAAGGAGGAGGAGGAAGGAAGAGGAGGAGCACTTAATAAGCTTCAATACATTCAGCTTCCAGTATTTAAAGGGCCAGACCCCCTCTAACTCCAGGTGCCTCTCATTGTGGTCAGACGCCTCTGTTTCCAGGTGCTTCTCATTCCCTCTCACTAGTGTCAGAACTAGTGGTCTGCTGCCTTGAGCATCTCCACCTTCTGAGCTTCAACATGGACAATCACCAGAAATATGTCCTGCCTACAGCTGAATGAAAGTAGTGGCTCCTTCAATTTCCCTGTTTCTGACTATATCAAAAGCACTGTAATTTACCAATACAGATGGAGTTGTGAATAGAGAATACGGTACGATCACGGAAATCAACAGAGAGAAGTTCAGGTGAAGGGTGTGAAATGATACAAAGAAGTCAAATTACAAAAGGATTGAAAAAGATCTATTAAACAAAGAAACAAGGAGACCTCACTGCAATCTATTAAATATTTTGAGATTTTTAATATCTTAGAAGATAAAGACTGATGATAAACTGAATGTGGTGGCACACATTTGTAATCCCAGAACTCTGGGAAGCTGAGGCAGGAGGATAGCAAGTTTGAGTCTACGCTGGGCAATTTAGAGACTTGGTGAGTCACTGCCTCAAAATAAAAACATACAGTGGACCCTCAAGTTACGACTGGCCTGACAGTTGATCAATTTAGTTAATTAGGTTAATGGACGAGTCATCTGCCTCTAGTTACCTATTGCGTGTACCCACGTAAATATCAAGATCTCAGCTGTATTGACTTAGTTACAACCAGCCATCAGGAACCAATTAAGTTCATAAGTCAAGGGTCCACTGTACTACAATTTTCTTAAAAGCATTATGTATATATGTAAATTGAGGATCAATGTACTTGGAAATAATGGAAATAAGCTGCTTTCTTATCTGGTTATCTTATTTACTTAAATCTTCATTTTTAGGAAAAATGAATTATTTTAGCACTCCATGAAACAAAAAAAATTCTATTATTAACATTCATTTTATTTACATTATTTTCATGAACAACATTTTCTTCAACAACGTTCTCTTATCCGCTCCCCCCTCATGGGAATAGTAAATTGGCAAGTGTTATGAAATATAAACTCATCTAGCACTAAAATGAAGAATAACATTTAGTGTTACTTCATGTTTATGGATTTACACCTTTAAAAAATTTAATGATTCTATTTTGTAGCTTTCTGAAATACTGTTGAACTAGAACTCAGAAAAAGTCTGGTCTGATTAGTGTCATAAGGCAATTCAAACCAGAAATAACTGCAAATATGTTTAAATAAGAAGTATTTTAATGAGTACAAAGTATGGATTAAAGAATAGAGAAAATACAGATTAAAAAAGCATTGTTTGTATAAAAATGCAGAAATTTACTGTGTAATAATTCATTAATATTAAACTCAGTTATGCATCCTTTATTGTACTGCACAATTATCATAACCATTTACAATTATTGGTACTTTAAATAACTGAGATAAATACTGTCACTATGTAGACTTCATTACTTGAATATTCAAGAAACTTTTTTTGCAGTTGTAAAATTTTATATTTTTATTTATTGTTTTAATTTTTCTTTTCCTGAGTTTTAGATTCTGAAAAGAATATTATTTCACTATAACTTGGAACCATATAGCTAAATATGTAAATTATGTACATTTTTAAAAACAAGGCCAAAATGTATCTTTTACTTTGATTTATAGTACATTTATTGATATTTGGACACTACATTTCTTTTCTTTATATAGTTTTTGGTATTATCGTTTCCTATATCATTACATTTTTTCTTTATTTTCTATATCATTACCCTTAACACAAGGTGATTCTCGCTTTTTATGGCTGAAATAAGGACATATGAAACCTTAAATCTTACTGTAATACGCATTAAGATTTATGAACATTAAACACAAAACCAGGTAAGATTCAAGAGCTAATCAAAAGCTCTTCTGTTGATTGCAACTTACCAGGGGCTCTTCAGGTAGGAGACAGTGCACGAGCTGCATGGCTTGGGGTTATTTACACCTCCATAGTAGCACTCGGGATACTGGAAGGTGCAGTAAGAACAACAGATTCAAGTGGAGGGTGACTAGAGTAAAACACAGCATTTGCTTACAAACAACATTTAATGGGTTCATCCAGGCAGACATTGAATAATTTAACGTAATATTAGTGGGGTGGGGGAGGGAATATCTGTAATGTTGGCAAAACTTTCAAAATCAAACAAAAATTTAAAAATGAATATTTAAAAACTTTATGAACATCTGAGTACTTCAGTAAGCGCTCTATAATTGGCAGAACAGCATTCCTTGGATCAGGAAATAAGGGAATTAGGATCATGTGTGACCGAGCTCAAGGTAATTTATTAATAGCCTCAGGGAGAGAGCGACACTGCCTTTAACCTTACATTTTCCTCGACTGCAAATTCTATTTTATCTTCTAGCTGTGAAATTTTAAGTCGCGACATGATGCTGAGAAAAAGCAAATTTGTAATAGAAGAGGTTTTTAGAGTCCAGTGCTGTGGAATAAAAGGCAGTCATCTGAAAAAGACATTCATAATACTTCCTCTAATTCTCAATGGTCCTGGAAAGAGGTTCCACCTAGAAGTTATTTTTGCAATCAGCACAATTTCTCTATTTGAAATGTAATACATAATTATTTTGCTTACTGAAAAACAATGACATATGCTAATGAGCATGTCACATTCTCAAACTGCGTTAAGTGGATTTTCAAATAACCAGGCACGGAGTACACTGGTGGGCCTCTATCTGGCCGGATCTTTGTGCACGGAAGCATCGCAGAACGATCCCTTTTCCTCCTTTCCTCTTTGCGAAGACAAGCAGACCAGACAAGTTCATGTGATGTGAGTGACGTCAGCTTCCACTGGGTCGCGTGACCGTCACCCAACCTTCTCGCTCCCCCTCCTCCGGGAGGGAAATCTCGCGAGAAGGAGGCTTACTATCAGAACTTCCCGGGGTTCGGAGGAGTTACTCCACGGAGCAGGAAGGTGTGGCATTCTGGCTGAGTGCTCGCTGGTCTGATGTAGACTGGAGCCAAACAGAGGCCTTGTGGGGATGGCCAGGGTCTGAGCAGCGCCGCCAGAACGCAGCAGAGGAGGTGGCCTGCGGTTGGCAGGCAAAGCTGAAGTGAAACGTGGCGCACGCCGCCCTCACCCCTTCGCCCAGGGTCGCTGGTCTCCCGTGTCCGCCCTCGGTGGCGACCCAGCCTGGGCCTCACGTGTGGCGCGCTGTCCTGCCCCTACTGCCAGGGCTCGCGCTGAACACGCTCCGCGGGTGTAGACGCTCCACTCACTCGGGTCTCCAGGCGCCCCCCCGCACTCTCCTCCCACCGGGTGTCCCCGTGGACCGCGTGCGCCAGGAGAGACCGGCGAGGAAGGAAGGCGGCCAGAGTCGCTAGGGGGAGGTGGGGGGCCGCCGGGAGGGGACTTCGGGGACGGGCCGAGGGAGGGGCGAGGCGCAGAGGCGGTGCCGGGGGTGGAGACTGAACAGCTCGGCAGTCGGGGCTCAGCACTCCAGCCTTTGCCGCGTCCCCAGCCCGCGGGCTCTTGGACGGCGGAGTCCCCTAGCCGATCCTGCGACAGCTGCCTCGAGCTGGGGCTGTGCGCCCCGGCTCCTCTCGCTCCGCCGCGGATCGTTTTGCCACCACGCGACCAGCACCCAGCCGTGTCTCCTCCCGGCCCACTTTTCTCTTCCGGAAGACTTTGCCTCTGACATTTGGGTAGAGGGGCTGGAAAGGAGGCACAGAGACCGCCCCGAGACCTAGGAGGCGA
>NW_022900950.1:22723502-22730905 GCF_012274545.1 Fukomys damarensis
CGCCCTCCGGTCTGCTCCGCGCGCCCCGCCCCTGCGTTCCCTCCTCGCCGGTGCGCGAGCCAGCGAGCGAGTTTGGGATTAGGAAATTGAGCGGGCCTGGGTGACAGAGTCGCGGGGCCAGTCCCAGGGAAGCCGCGCTCCCGCCCCAACCCCAGCCGAGGATGGCCTCTACCGCCACCTGCACCAGGTTCACCGACGAGTATCAGCTCTTCGAGGAGCTCGGAAAGTAAGCGCCCTTGCTGGGCATCGTGCGCCCCCTTTCTAGCAGAGGGCGGGTCGAGTCGCCCCCAAACCACCGGCCAGTGGCGTGGGGCGAGGAAATTGGGGATGGAGTGGGGGTGGGGGCTGGATCCCTGGTTTGTCGCTCTGGGGAAGGCGCTGTATCGGGAAGGGGAGGGGACTGAGCGCTGACGCCTCTGCCCGAGAATCCCTAGCCCCTCTCCCGTACCCCCATCCCCGCCCGAGAGACTTACCGTGAATTACGGTCTCTGCAGTTGTAGCTGTCACCCTGCGAAGTGTGTTGCATGTGTGCGCGCGCGGGCTGTGCGGGTGGAGAGGAAACGAGAGCCACATAGATCACGTTTTCTGTAAATAGAGATGCCTCCGGGTCTGACTCGCGCACTGATGAGACGGTGCCATATTTATTGATGCCGAAAGTTCAACTTGGCTTGGTGGAGAGTGACTTTCACATCCTCTAGTTGTTCTGTCCAGGGAAAGGGCCACCCTACCGAACCCAGCCTCCTGCCCCATATCCGCTGTTGTTCTAAGCACCGGATCACTCGTTCACCGACGTTCTTCCCGGGATTTGAGAGAGCATCTTTGAGCTCCCTTCGAGGATTTGTTTCTCCAGATAGCAGACACAAGCCCTCTGGAGACCAGGAGAGCGCTGCCCAAGGGTAGCCAAACTTGTATAAAAGCACCTCTTTCGCTCAAGTGGCAGAACTACTTGGAGATCTCACGACCCGGGACCAGATGCGTACTGAGAACCTGTGCCTAGGGACCGGGAGTACAGCCCCGAGTGCTGATTTATGTAGCATCAAACCCAAGCCCAACTCCTCCATCTCTAGTTTCAGCTGTTACAAAAGGGAAGCGTTTGCATGTATGTTGTTGGTTTGTACAGTTGAATTCAAGGAAAGGTATATATTTTTTAAATTAAGGAAAAATATACCCTTATATATTGTCTGCTGTTAAAGATTGAGACTATGTTGGAAGAGCAGTTTAATTCAGGCCTCTCCCCTCCCCCAGCCCCAAACAGGTCAGAGAGAAATCACCCTAGCAGGATTTGTTAAACCACACAGCAGTGTGCTCTGGATTTATATTTTAATGAAAGCAATCACCATATTTACTTACTTGGAGCCACATTAATTATTTTCCCCTACCAAAATAAATAGGCAGCACATTTTTGCTGCTTCTCACTTCTGCTCTGTGCAGGGTTTTCCCAGAGCATTTGCTGTTGTGTGAGTGTGAAATGTAAAATACTTTCCAAATTCCGGTGCAAACAGCCATCGTAATTAGCAGTCCCTTTCATTTTGTTGACTAATAAAGAGTGCTCCCTTTAAGGTAAAATTTTACTTTTTATTCCTCAACATTTAAAAATATCTGGGTTTTCTGGAAGAAATTTTTAAATTTCTGGTTGTTACTGAATTACACTGATATTTGACAATTCACTGAAATTAGTAAAAATGCTCTGGTTTTATAAATGTTTAACAGGATATCAGATCTGATGCTGTTGATGACCTGCAAATGATTTGTTTCCAGGGGGGCATTCTCAGTGGTGAGAAGATGTATGAAAATCCCTACTGGACAAGAGTATGCTGCCAAAATTATCAACACCAAAAAGCTTTCTGCTAGGGGTGGGTATTTTCAACCATATGTGTGTCAGTTTTGTATTCATCATGTTGTTTGTTGATTTTCTTGTAAGTATAGATCATTAGTTATAATTGGATTTCAGACAGTAATAACTATTAATATCAGTATTAAAAATTGAGATTATTTTTCCTGAATGCCTCTTTGGTGTATATAGTTTAAAAATAAATGAACAAATATGATTATTATTTAATAAAATTCTGTCTTATGAACAGTATGTAAATAACTATCTCATACAGCAAATAAATGTCACTTAAGTACATTTTACTTTTAGTTTCAATATAAAATAACTTTTAGAAGGATATTGGAAAGGAGAAAATTTAAGACATAATTTAAATCATAATTCCCTTTTGCTTTGAGAGGAAAAATGGGTCAGTTGAATCATAAATTTTAATTGTAGTTACACTTGAACTTAATTTATCAAGGTATATTTAACAGTAATGGCTTTGGGAGGAAAAATTTTGTGATTGCTATAGTCTAGGAAATTCAACTTTATTTTGATGTTCTGAATGCAGTTTAGACTTCTGTTTGGCCTTATGCACTGAATCTTCATATGGGATCATTTAATGTATTTCACACATACAGTTTATGGCCACAGTGATAACTCATAAAAAACTGTTGATATAAGCAAAAAGCTTGGAGAAATCCTAATACATTCTTTTTATTTTTGTCACACAAAAGTACTTATACTAAAATGTTAGGCATTCCAATTATTGTGGGTACATATCTAAAGTAGTTCCATAGGAATTTTTGTTTGATGAAATAAAAATTAAAATGAACAAAATACCATAGTGTAAGCCCATCTTAGTGATCTGGTTTAAGTAATACGAAAAAAAAAATTCCATTGGAATTAGCCTTCCTCATTTAATATGGTTTTTCAAAACTGCTTTTTATGAGTATCCTGGTGTCACTGCCTTTGTTCTTTGGTATGATTAGGTTTTTTATATTCATTGCAAATTCGAATTTAGCATGTACTTTAGGTTGGTGGTTTGTTCGGATCAGGGGATTTTGTTGTTGTTTCCTTCACCTGACTTTAATATGATACTGAGGATGATCTATATAATAAAATAACCAGCACTATAGCATCATGGTATGAAAACTACTGAGAAATATGTTTTATTAATTATTTTTCCTTCTTAGTCTCTACTGCATAGAAAGGTTTTTAAAATGCTAGGAGGTGCTGAACTATAAAAAGGTTGTTTTAGAAAAAGGAAAAAACATAAAAATGTGTAGTCACCTTTTTTTCAGTGATTTTTATTATTTCTTCCTATTGGTAGGTATTTGGGGGTATTATAATACCTATTCCAAAACTTTTAGTGATTTTAAATTTTCTCTCAAATCAGTGTAGTGATTCAGATTTACTAACTTCCTTAGATAGAGTCATCCCAATTCATAATCTCTACATCAGAATGGTAGGAATGGTCCTTTTTCACATACTTTCTACTCTCTGCTGCCTCTCATCTCTGAAAGATGAGTCTTTGCAGCCTGATATGGCTAGTGGAGCTTCTCCCTCACAAGCCCATTTCTTAACCTACCCAAGTGTGCTGTTGAAGAACATCATGATTGTTGGAAAGCATTGCTTGGGGCCTGAATTGTGATTCTCATACTTAGTGCCTGTGTGACTGTGGACAGTTTGCCTATATTCCCTGAGCCTCATGTTTTTCATTTGTTAAATTGGAGATTTAAAGAATTTTTCTTTTATATATTTTGTGTGAAGTGAATGGATTAGTACAGTATAGAATAGCACCTGCCACACAATATGCATGCTGTTACTTTCTGATAGGGTTGTCGAAGTTGTCAAATTATAGTATTTATGTCAAATAAATTGAAAATTTTAAATCTAGTGGAAGATTTGACTAACTGTGGGAGCTCAATGTGAATCTCAGTTCTACTGCTTACTAATGTGATCCAGTCTTTTACCTTTCCTGGATCTAAGGTTCTTCATCAGTAAAATGGGAAAAAAGTACCCATGGGATCTCAAGGGGTGTTTCACAGATGCAGTGATTTTGTGAGAATCACTTAAATTTTAAAGTGCCATGTCAGTTTTACCTGTTGTTACTGTATCTATAAAAATTATAGACTTTTTTTCTATGAAATTCTCAACAGCTGTATACAACCAGAGCTGGTTATTGTATATTTGTATTTTTAATGTACACATTTTATAATCTATTACCGATATTAAATTACAAATTCCTCAAGAAAAATGCCATGTTTGAGGACATAGAAGGGCTCAGAACAGAGGTAATAAAATTATGGTTGTAAAAATATTTGTAAAGGAGTTAGTTTAATTCTAAGAACAAATATATACTGACATCTATAAAGTAGTATGTTAAAAGCACATACATACTTTAGCTGGGGATATAGCTCAGTCATGCTGCTGTCAGCCTGGCAAGTGCAAGGTCCTGAGTTCGATCCCTGCTACCCCCCCCCATAAAAAGAAAAGCACATACTTTAAAATGCAATTTTGAAAATCAAACTCTTTTCAGAGAATATAATGATCCAAGAAAACATTTATTTTCAGAAAAATTTTCAAAAATGACATATACTCAAAGGCAAATGTAGAATGAAATTAAATGCTTATTTTTCTAAGGAACTGATTTTTGGGAGCTGCGGCAGTTTTGTGGGTGTGTGTGTGTATGTGTGTGTGTGTGGTAATGAGATTAAACCCAGGGCCTTCTGCATGCTAGGCAAACGCTCTAGTACTGAGCCACCTCCTAAGCCTTTTAACAAATTTTATTTTGCAATAGGGTCTTATAAATTGCCTAATCTTGAACTTGCGATCCTTCTGCCTCAGCCTCTCAGGTACTCTTCCTGGGATAACAGAATGTGCCACCATGCCCAAGGAAACATATTTTTTTTGTGTGTGTACAACTTTTTGTATTATTTGAAATTCTTTGTCTTGGTAAATCCAAGTGTTTTGAAGACCAGGCAGTTCCTCCAAGTCAAGTGGTATTTTTTAGATGTAACATTACAACTGAAAGAGAAAGGACCATATGTCAATAAATCCAGGACTGTGAGGGAATTGCCAAACATTTGGCTATGTTCCTGTACAAATTTGTGTATACAACTGTACTGTCACCTAGGCCTTTTTTTGTGTTTAGATTTTAATGGATTTCCAGCAGATAGTTTCAGTTGTGTTTCTTCCCAGCTGTTAGTCACAAACCCCAAATTTGGGAGTCTCAGAGTCTATTGAAGAATTTATTTCCTTTTCTATTAGCATGTGCATGCACAGAACATTCATAGAAAATCTGGTCTCTTTAGAATAAAAAATGGCATAGAAAAGTCTTAACCACTTGATATTTTATGTGTAAATTCTGTCTTCTGAAAAGCTAGTTTTTTAGGAATGGAAGGCACACTAGTAAATGGTGAATAATGACAGAAGTTTTGTCTCAGATTTTCCCCACAAGAATTAGAAATTATATAATTTTAATCCTGATTAGTACTTAGTAAATGCTCATTCATTCTGCAATACTATCTTTGCTAATTTGCTTTTGGGACATGTTTTAGAACTGTAAATTGTTAGATTGCATGAAGTCCAGTGAACTGATGATTCTGATCTCAGATGTCTTTAGAAATAGTTCCTGTGATTTATTTTGCATTTTAAGCATCTCTATGCTAATGACTTCTTGACATTCTTCTTCTAGTGTTCTTCATGATCTTTAGAAGCCACTCGTTATTACATCGTCTGATTTGCCATAAGTTGTTCTTGTAAAATATAATTATTACAACATACACTTGAAATACTACTTGCTTCTACAAGTATATTTTACCTCTATTCCATTGCTGAAGTTAAAAAGTTTTCTTTTATACTGCTTTAAAACTTCATCATGTAGTTAAATCATTTTGATTTTTTAAATTTTACTATTTTTGTTAATTCTTAATTGGTAGTATTAATAGAATATGAAACCAGGACTTTATAGAAGTGCTTGGCCATGTACAGAGAACTAGTAATGTATTTATATATTTCTAATCTTTTTTATGTTTTAATAAGGATATAAAAAACTAATTCCTGCTATTCTTTTTACTTTGACATCGAGGCAATTAAAAAATTACTACAATTTTTCAATCTCATGGTTACTTGTTTTGAGTTGGAAATAAAATTGAGATTCTATAGATGAATCAAGTTGCAACAATTATACATTATTGATTTGGCAATGTGGAACTAATTGGGCAAATTAATATTTGAGGGAGTCTTGGCTAAAGTAATGGTTTAAGACACAAATTAGCAAATCATTTTTATTTTTGTACATGGAAACACTATAATTCTTAAGTTACAGGGTCCAGAAGTGACATGTATCATCTTTATTATTTTGTGACCTTTAGTAATGTTTAGTTGTACTGACATTCTTACATACGCCTTGAGATTAGACATTTATTTTCTTCTTTTGATTAATGACAATATTATAGATGTTTAAAACTAGTTATAAGGTAAAAATAATAAAAATGTATATCCACATTTCCAGGAAATAATAAATATCCTTCATATATTCTTGTTAGATAAGGCAAACTTAATAAAGAATATAGTTGTTAGGTATCTCAATATGAAATTAATAAACAGTGTCAAACTCTGCTCAAATGATTGCATGAGATTTACTCAGAACTTCCAAAAACGTTTGTTTATGCAACTAGATTAATATTTTTCTCTTTCACTGAACTATGAACTTAGTATTAAAAACTAAAATTTAGTACTAACTCATCTTTTATGAGTCCCTTTAATGTTAGTGAACTACTAGAAATCACTACTGGTTTGTCTTGGACATTTTACTTTTTTTGTGTGAACCACACTTTAACTTATTTCTACAAGTCTTATCCTTAAACCTACAAGGATGATAACCTATAGTGTCTCTAGGATTGGGTTGATATCTTTTTAATTTTTTTAACATCTGTCCTCCATTTATCACAGTATATTTTACACTATTTTTATACATCAGCAGCAGTTATTAATGATTGTTTATATGGGAGCTATGTTAAAAATTTGAAGTTATATTAGCATCATTAAGTAAACCCTGGATCAAGTCCAGAGCCTTGTTCCTGCAGGCAAGCACTGTACCACTCACCTACACTCCCAGCCCCTTAGAATAAATAAGTGAAGTAGGGCATCTCATAGATTAAGATTCCTCTGATTCCAGTTAAGATGTAAAAAGCAGAATCGTGGGTAAAATCATAGACTTCATCTGCCATACCTTTTCTCTTATTCTAGGGCTGGGAAACTGGTAGGTTTTTTTAAAGAAAAAGGACAGCTTTGCTGGTTGTCCATAATCGATTAACCATTAATGTAATTTTACATAATTGGAAAATAGCATCATCATTGATTTTTCTTAGTTACATGACTCTTGCTTTCTAGTGCTATAGTCCTTTTAACTCTTTAGAAGTTTATTACTCCTAAAATCAATGCCATCTTCATCAAAAATAATAAAATAAACTGTTAATGGTATTATTTAAAGAGTACTATCTTAAGTGACAACAGATATATGACACTTTTAAAGAATTTAATCCACATCCAGATCAACAGTACTGTCTCCATTAAAAAAAAAAAA
>NW_022900950.1:22730987-22753523 GCF_012274545.1 Fukomys damarensis
AAAAAAAAAAAAAAAAAAGGAAACAGGCTGTTGAATAAGACCTCAAAATTAGTAAGTGGTGGGGGGCTAGAGGTTTTTTGTTGTTGTTTTTGTACAGGATATCAAACTCAGGGCCTTGTCCTTCTGAGGCATGTGGCAGAACCACTAGCTAAATCCCCTGCTGGAGAGTTAGAATTTGAAATCAGTTTTCTCTGGAGGCTGGCTCTTTCCACTCTCATATCATTAGATTACCGTATATAGACGTTATCCTAACCTTTCTGTATTTACCTGTGTATGCTTGACTCATTTCACTAAACTTCAATTCCTAATTAGGATTATATCTTATACATTTTTATATTTTCATTACAGTGAATGACTTGTGAATTATTTTTGGGAAATAATTTTGAGTTTCAATTTATAAGGAAAAGATAGTTTTTTATTTGCTGCAGTAGCATAAGATTAAATTCAAGTTTCAATGCAGCCCCTTCCATGCCCCTCCTTTTCTAGAAGGAAAATAATATAGTGAAGAATGTAATCAAAATGGTGAGAAAATTAGTACAGAAAAGTTAATATTTTGCTATTCAGTAAGTTCTTGTGCTTGTGAATCATTCACTTGTTATGACAAAATAAATAAATAAATAAATAAAAAAGCTAACAACATTTTAACCAAAAGCCCAGAAAACTTATTCAGGGAGCCATTCTACTTGCCTGGCCTTGTTTAATCAGTATCAAATGGAAGACTAATTTATGTTGTTTTGTCACCTCCTGTACTGGGGATCAAACTCAGGACCTTGTGATTGTGAGGCAGGTGTGGTGCCACTGAGCTAAATCTCCAGCCCTGCAGTTTCTTCTTAAATAACACTATTGAATATATAAAATGTAGCAATTGAAAGAAAAATATGTAATTGTCAGGTTCTACATATTTTGGAAAAGTGAGTCTTTAAGTGTTGCAAGTTGTATAGAGGTGCACAGAAGATATATTGTGATATATATCCACTTGCAGTTTAATTTTCCTACCTAAAGTTCTCTCTTTATTTTTAAATTTATTACATAGTCATTTAGAGGTCAGGGGTCAGGGGCTTTGAGCCTTGGTGAGTATGGTGGAGAGAGGAGAAACGGATGTCCAGGTAAACAGAGGGAAAGAGAAAGTTCCATTTCCACCTCCAGATGGAATGTGAGACATTTAGGAGTGTTGAAATCCTCCCACAGCTGAGATTCTGCCTTTCCTGTGATGCCATCTCTAACTTCCTCTCTCTCTCCTTGTGTAGTGATTTCTTAGTTTTTCCCT
The DNA here is from genome assembly GCF_012274545.1 of Fukomys damarensis. Lineage (NCBI taxonomy): Eukaryota > Metazoa > Chordata > Mammalia > Rodentia > Bathyergidae > Fukomys > Fukomys damarensis. The sequence goes on from NW_022900950.1 coordinate 22,732,255, forward strand.
CATCTTTTGCCTTTCTTAGCTCTTTCAAGTTTCTTCTGGAGCTTTTCCCATTTCTGCCTTAGTATGGGAGTTACATATATGTTGTAGCTTTTAGGCACCTAATGGTCATTTCTTAGCTTATATTTGAATTGAAATCATGGGCACAGTTAATTTTAATACTGAAATGCTTGTAAATGTTGAGTGAGAGAACAAAGAAGATCTATTCCTTGAGATAGAAACATGCTTCAGAGAAGCTAAGGCTTCTTGTCAGATGGCATACACATTATGGTATTTAATAAATTCCCTTATAAGATTCTGCTTTGTTGGAAAGAGTTTTGTATAATTTAGTAATTTTTTTAGTCAACTACTTATAAATGTTCATTACTTTTTTTTCCTAGTTTAGCTGCATGTTATAAAGTGGTTCATTAATGAGCATTAACATTTTTGTGGTCTGCAAACACCATTTCAGTAATGCAGCTCATCATCATTAAATTATTTAAAAATGTTATGTGTTCTTAAATTTCTGATCCATTTATTCTATAGATGATTACTTAATTTTTTATTTATGCTTTTTTTGGTGTGTATGTGTGGTACTGGGGATCAAAGCCAGGGCATTCTACCACTGAGCTACATTCCCAGGGCCTGTATGAGTTGCCCAGGCTCCTATCTTAGCCTCCCTATGAGCTGGGAATACAGACTTGCAGCATCATACCTGGCTTCATTTATCTTTTTTTAAAGATAAATTGTGATTACCCTTTGTGGAGTTTGGGATAGATACACTAATCATAAATGTTGTTTCCTTAAAGACTTTTGTTTTTTTAAGTAAAAACAGACTGCTGATAGGACTGCTGTGTGTCACTTTGGAAATTTGGTGGAAGGAAAAAGACCTTATTTCAATATCCAAGGCCATTAAAGACAGAATGCTTCTTGAATAGTATTTATTCATGTTGCTTCTTTAGGGGACTTTCCTTCTGTGATACGTTGCAAGATGCTGGAAATTTACACTGCTAATTTATATATGAGAGATACTTTTCTAATATACTCCACTATAAATTGTCATATTTTAATGCATATTAAGCAGTAGAAAATAAACTTATTCCTTTTATTTGAGTCATGATTTTAGATGGTGACTTAATTCCTATAAACATAATGACAAAAGTAATTTGGGAAATTAGTTTGGGTGAATATGTTGGCCAGTTTTATAGTAACTATCCATTTTGTAGAAAATTATAAGCTAAATATGATCGAATTTGGGAAAATATGGAAAAAGAAAAGGGAAATGCATGTTCTTGATTCAGTCTCCTTAAACAAGCCTCATTAATTTTAACATTTTCTTGTTACATTCATTAATGTACTGAAATACACAATTTTTGTTCTTTTACTTAGAATCATGACATTTCCTTTATCTGCAAATCCTTTGAATTTTTGATTGCATTACACTTCATTATGACATCAGTGAATTATTATCATTATTATTATTATTTGTGTGTGCAGTCCCGGGCATCAAACTCAGGACCTTGTGCTTGAGAGGCAGGTGTGGCGCCACTGAGCTAAACCCCTGGCCCAGTGACTTATTTTAGTCGTGCTAGATTTTAAGGTTTTTTTTTTTTTTTTTTTTTTTTTTTTTTGTACTGGCAATTGAATTTGGACCTTGCTCTTTCAAGGCAGGTGGTGGAACCATTGAACTAAATTCCCAGCCCATAGATTTTAAGTTTTTGCACATTGCTATCATTGATATAACTATAAATATTGTTTTGTAAAAATTTTTTTATTTTTCTGATTCTTAGGATATATTTATAGAAATAAAGAGATGATTGAGCATTATCAAAATTCCTGACAAATATTGCCAGATTGCTTCCTGAAAGTTTTGTACATTTCTGACAAGAACATTTAAGTGCAGTATGATGGTGAAATTGAATTTTGAGGAATTAAATTCTAAATTTCAATTTAATAAAAATGTTTAATAGATTTTAATAAATTTTAACAATTTTAATAAAAAATTTCGCAGTCTCTCTGCTAAGTACTCAATAACTAAAGATAGAAAGATAAGGTTCTTCTCAAGTTTAATAGATAAAGAAATCCACTAAATCACCATATAGTTAAATAAATGTGGAGTAAAAGTGTTTACTGGCTTCTAAGGCAAGGAGATGCTGAATCAATGAAAGTTCAGGGAGTCTTCCTAGAGGAGTGCATATCTTCACTGGGCTTTGAAAATAATCACTTTTGAATTTTGGGATAAATAGAAAAGAAAGAAGTTATCTAGAGCTAGATGGAAAATAATAGGTTATTACAAAACAATTCATGAGAAATAAGCAAATTGGAAAATGTCAGAAAAAGTAAATTTGATATAAACACTTTCTAATTCTTAGTGATCTACTACTATATTTAGTTTTGTGAAACCACCCAAAAAACTGATGAGAAAACATGGGATTTTTTTCTTTGAGTGAATAATTAACTGTGGCAAGCTCATTTGGGAGATGTTAATAAGGAGGAGAATGGGACTTTACAGCACTGAGTCATTAAGGATGAACAGCTGATAAGAGGGCCTCTTATCAATCTCATTTTGTTTTATTTAGCCTCAGAGCAAAATACAGAAAAAAGTAGGAGTGATTAAGTAGAAAATAAAGGGATTAAAGATTCTTTTTAAAATCACCCAGTATTATAAAAGTGCTCTAGAGAGTGCTGTTTATATTTATAACTTTTTTTTTTTTTTTGCTATCGGGGATCAAACTGAGGCCCTTGCTCTTGCGAGGCAGGCAACAGAACCATTAAGCCAAATCCCAAGCCCCAATTACACTTATAAACCACAAAATTTGTCTTTGCTTTTGCAATAGTGGATTACTGACTGTTGTAAAAAAGGTATGTTTCCATTCTAGACCAAAAGTAAGTAAAATGTCTAAAAATGGTGTTGACATTATTTACTGCCTGAATGTCTGGTGTCTAGAATTGTGCCTTTCACTCTTTACAGGTATTTGTGAAATAGGTAGAAAAATGAATGGCTCCCAAATGATATTACCTCATAATATATGAATACATATTTAGGTACCATAACTTTCAGCAGTAAAATTTGCATTCAGTATACCTAAATATTACCTCTCTTTTTTGTTTAAGGAAAGTTCACACTAAACTTGTTGGAAAATAAGTTAGGTTGAACTCTTGAAAATATTGGTATAGGGAAAGTCTTTATGAACAAATCCTCAGTAGCACAGGAACTAGCACAAAGAATCAGCAATTGAGATCTCATCTTTTTAAAAAGCTTCTGTATTGCCAGAGAAATCACTAGCAGAGCTAAGAGACAACCTACAATGTGGGAAAATTTTTTTACGAGCTGTTCCTCAGACAAAGATCTATCTAGAGTATATAAAGAACTAAAAAAAAAAACCAGACCCCCCCCAAATATAAAGACCCAGTTCAAAAATGGGCATCTGAAATGACAGACATTTCTCGAACAAATAAGTCAAAGCAGGAAATAAACATATGAAAAAATGTTCAACATTACTGGTCATTTGAAAGGTGCAGATGAAAACAACACTGAGATTCCATTTCTCCCAGTAAGAATGGCTGCTATCAAGAGATCAACTGATAATAAAGGCTGATGGGGTTGTGGGTAGATCTTTCTTCACTGTTGGTACTTCAGAATGGTACAACCACTGTGGAAATCAATATGGAGACACTGTATACAACTAGGATTAGAAGTCCAATTAACAATACAGTTACATTCATCACTGGGATCTTGTACCTTTACATGATATATCTTGGTTCTTGTTTTTTCCCCATTCCCCTCCTCCCTTCAACCCCTCCACCTTCTCTGTTTACAAAGACTTTGTTTCCATTTTTTCCTTTTCTCATATTTATTCCTTTCCCTTCTTTCCATTCCCCCATGCCTCCACTTCTCCTCCTTTGGAGCTTTTCTTCCTGTTTCACATTATCTATTATTCATTTTGATCTTTATTTTGCACTTTCAATTTCTCGCACCAGAGAAACTATCCATTATTTACATGTGTTCCCTGTTTATTTCATTTGAGTATCGCCTCAATGTACATCCATTTAGTTATGTCTCTAATTTCTCATTCTTTATGGCTGAGTAGTAATCCATTTTATATAGAAACCACATTGTCTTTATCCAGTTTTGAGTTGATGGGTAATTGGGCTGTTTCCGAGTTTTAGCTATTACACACTGTGCCTCTGTAAACATGGGTGAGCATGTATCGCTGTGGTATGATTCAATTATTTTGGGAAGTGGTATCTCTGGGTCAAATGGGACCTCTAATCAACAACTGGGATCTTATTAAAAAACTTCTGACTGCCTGCCTCAAAAGGATCCAAGTTTGTAAAAAAAAAAAATTTTAAGATCAAAAAAAAAAAAAAAAAAAAAAAAAAAAAAAAAAAAAAAAATCAGCACAATGAGACAAATCACCAAGAGTGAAGAGACAACTCATAATGTGGGAAAAAATTTTACCTGCTGTTCCTCAGACTATCTATCTATCTGTAGTTTTGTTTTTGTTTTTGGTACTGGGTATCAAACTTGGGACCTTGTGCTTTTGAGGCAGGTGATAGCACCACTGAGCTAAATCCATAGCCTTAAGGTCTACCATCTAGACTATATAAAGGAACATTTAAAAAAAAAAAAAAAAAAGGCCTCCCAAATTTAAAGACCCAGTCCAAGAATGAACATCTGAAATGAATGGACACTTTTCACACAGAGAAGTAGAAACAGCAAAGTAATATATGAAAAAATGTTTAACATCAGTGGTCATTCTAGAGATGCAAATGAAAACAACACTGAGATTCCACCTCACTCCAGAAAGAATGGTTATCATGAAATCAACCAATAACAAATTGTGGCGGGGTTGTGGGGAAAAGGAACCCTTCTCCACTGTTGGTATGAGTTTAGACTGGTGCAACCACTAAAAGAAAAATTAAAAAAAAAAAAAAAAAGGCCTCCCAAATTTAAAGACCCAGTCCAAGAATGAACATCTGAAATGAATGGACACTTTTCACACAGAGAAGTAGAAACAGCAAAGTAATATATGAAAAAATGTTTAACATCAGTGGTCATTCTAGAGATGCAAATGAAAACAACACTGAGATTCCACCTCACTCCAGAAAGAATGGTTATCATGAAATCAACCAATAACAAATTGTGGCGGGGTTGTGGGGAAAAGGAACCCTTCTCCACTGTTGGTATGAGTTTAGACTGGTGCAACCACTGTGGAAATCAGTATGGAGATAATTTTTTTCCTCTTTTTAAAAGAATCTTAGCAATATAAATTATCACATAAGATCCTCCATAGTTTTATTTCATTAAAGTTTGCATACTTGTAGATTAAAGGGGGAATCTATTTTTTGAAGTTGAAATAAGAACTTTGGGAGTAGAGCAGAAAGCTTCCTATTGTACCAAAAAATACTAATTTAAAATTGATATGGTTCTGAGAAAACAGGTTGGAGAAATTCTAATTCTAGACCACAGGCAGAATTTGATGTTCAAAATCCATTTGTGTTCTCCAACTGTAGCTTTCTTAATATTAGGTCTTTTTTCATTCTAATAGAATTAGAGAAGAAGAAGAAGAAAAACAAAAACAAAAACAAAAAACTGTCAAGAACTGTTTACCTTCTATGAATAGGATTGAGACCTAGTTTTTTCTAATTTTGGAAATTATATTTGGAAAAAACTTGTTTGGTTTAACTTTGTCCTTTACTCCCAGTATATCTGTATTAACAGGAAAAGGCAAAGCTAAATTTAACTGTTAATCTTACTTAAGTCAGTTTGAAAGCACAAAAATATAGAATGTCTTTTACTAAAACAAGGGCAGGTAACCTTAATGTCTATAAGGGGCCATTGACTAAGATTTATTTTTTAAAATAATAATTATTTAAAAATAACATATGTTGGCCTTTTATAGTTTGTAAAAAAATTATTGGTGGCTAGTTTTATATATGTTTTGAAATAATCCAAATGAAATAAACCTAAATTTAGAAATGCCAGTATTTGAACTATACAGTGAACACACAAGGTTAGTTTTAGAAATAGCATTTAGCTTTGAGAGTATAATTTTTTTCCACCCTGAATGTAGATAATTTATTCAGGTGTGTAATATAAGCTAACGTGAAAAGGAGCAGGAAGTGAGAAATAAGTCTTTGAGCAATTCTTGCATGTCATACGATACTTATGTAGCATTTTTCATTCAAGGCTTTTAAGACATTGTCTATTTGAGCTCCAGGGTACTTCTGAAGTTTGGCTAAGGGATGGTCAGAGATTCCTGTGCCTGGGCTGTGAAGCCTGTCCTGGCTTAGTGGCAGGCTGCAGCTGTTCCTAGTGTACATCTCATTCCTTCCTGGGCCCAGGATTGGAGGAGATGCATTACCCAGTTGAAATAGCAGAGGGATTAAAGAAACAGGAGTGAATTACCTGCATTGGAATTTGGCTAGTCCTTTGGGTCATTAACCTTATTCTTGTAAAAATATTTGAAGACATTTTGCATCTTATCTTCATCCTCGAGAATAAACTCTACTCTTCTCCCGGAGGATTGTATACTTTTGAGTGCTTAATATTTAATAGTGGGGAACAAGAGATGGGGTGGAAATGAAGGAAGGGAAAGGGGTTAAAAAAAGAAAGAATCAAAGAAAAAATGGAACTACAGTTTTTCAAATGGGAAGGGGATCAAGAATTGCAGGAGAGATGGATGGGAAGAGAAGGGAACAAAATTAAGATGTGGTATGTACATGTACAAGTTCCCCATGATGAATGGGGAGTAATCGTTGTGTACTGCAAACATGTAACTAATAAAATATTTGTAATAAAGAAGGGAGTGTGATAGCCTGTATTTACTATTGATAAAGGAAGCAAGGTTAGCATTTTATCTAAAAGGTATTGAAGAGGATCATTTACATTATTCTTGTCACAAACAAGCATTGTGTTTGGGAGGTGGGATGAAGATATTAAAATGTGGTCGTTGTCTTCACATAAAACCTTACATCTTATTGGACACATAGGAGACACACATGGATAATCATAGTGGAAATAAAGATCATTACCAGAAGAAAGTAGTGTGAGGGTTCATTGTAGCAAGTGATGACAGTTTTGCAAGCAAGAAAAGTAACATTGAGAAAGTAGAAGTTAAAATGGATGAAAGATGAATAAAGAGACAAGGGTGCAAGAAAGCCTATAATTTTAAGGGAAGAAGGTAAAATATCATTTTGGGCAAAGGATAGAGAATGGATATAGGAAACCAGAAAACAAACACTTAAAAACATGTAAAGATGTTCACTGAGAAGTTGAGAATTGTGTCTTGAATATATTGAGGAAACTGAAGATGTAAATAAACAAGTTTCATGGGCTTGGAGTGGGAGAGACTCTGAATTTCTGAAGCCTGAGATTAATGAGGGACGGCAAGGAGTGGGCGCAGATGCGGATTGTGATCCAAGGTGGGGTCATGAGGAGACTGTAATTTTCAAGTAGCAAACTGAGTGAGAACTGATTTTGATGAGGGAAGGTGAATTGAAACGTGTTTGAGGTGCCAGGTGAGGTGGTGCACACTTGTAATCCTAGCACTCAGGAGGCTAAGGCATGAGCATCACCTTGAGTTAGAGGCTACATAGTGAGTTCAAGCCTAGCCTGAACTACATAATGAGACTTTGTCTCAAAAAACCTAAAATAAAATAAAATGTGTTTGAGATACAGGCAGTATAGTTAGGGTAAAATATCTAAAAGAGAATTGAAAATTGGGTGTGGTCTTCGAGCAAGGTTCCCTAGAAGACAGATCAATGTAAGGCACGGATGACCAGCATTACCTGTAAAACTACATTGCTACTTTCAAGACCTGGTTCTACTGCTTCTTGGTCCTCTGTCTTTGGACAAACTTTCTGGCATCCTCAGTCTTGATTTCTTTATGTATAAAATTGCAGTAGTCATATTAGCCACTATTATTTGGAACTTATATATACAGAGATAATAATAAGAGCTACATTCATTGTTGTGACCAGAAAGGAGAGTGGGTAGAAAGGAAAGAAAAGAGGGCAGAGGAAAGTGGCTTGGAGGACTGCTGAGTTTAATGAAATGAGTGAAATCGTTGAATGATGGAGGGATATATCAGAAGGGAGGGGTCTAAAATGCTTTGAACTCTGAGGGAGAGAATTTTGGCAAAGGGGAGGATGGCTAACCATGTTTAATGTAGAGGAATAGAGAGCAGTGAAGACCAATCAAAGGCCTTACCTTTCTATATAGCAGAATTTCAGTAATTTTAGGATAAGGTAATAAAGAATTGAGCCAGTAGGCTTTTCTTCATCTTTACATCCTTGGAATCGAGCACATTGCATAGAATATAGTAAGTATTTAATAAGTATTTGCTGAATGGATAGACAGAAAATGATTATTTCTTGGGGTTAAGGAACATGAAGACAACCTTCAAAAGCTTGCTTATTTAAGAAAATAGGAAAAGGGAGAAGGAGAGAGATGATCAAAATACAGCCCCCACACCCCCCAAAACCACATGAAACTAGTGAGGTGAGGCGGGGATGGCTAAAGTATGCAACATACAAAGAGGAAATGGGAAAAAAGTGGCAAGAACAATGGAATAAGTATGTTCAAAGCAAGGGGAGTATTTTGAGGGCGATTAATAAAAATGTGTCTTTTATGGTAATAAAATTTTTAAGAGTAAAGATATTCAAGTTTAGCTAGGTTGAGGGAATTAGGGATAAATAAAACTAAGGCTTATTTGGAGGAAGAAGAAAAAATATGGGAGAGAAAGGGTAAAATACAGGAAAGAAAAAAAGTGGGTAAAATTTATCTGCAGAGTCCTGGAGGAGGTAGAGCATGTGTGGGAACATGAGATTACTTTGAGGAAAAGACATTCTTGTTTTGCTTTGTCTTTGCTTTTTTGAGATGCCCTCACTCTGTAGCCCAGGCTGGCCTCAAACTCTCTACCCTCCTGCCTTGGACTCCTGCATGCTGGGATTAGAGGCCTGCACCAGTACAACTGGGCTTGGGGAAAAAACAAAAACAAAAACAAAACAACAACAACAACAAAACCTTTTCTCTTAGGGCAGTAGGATAGAAAAAACAGCACAGGTACTGAGGGGGTTCCCTATGAAGAACAGGACAGTGTTTGGCTGAGAATAAGAGAGATAAAGGGGATCTGAGAACTTGGAGAGAGCTGATTTCAGAAGATCTTTGGGGATTTTAGAAGGAAGTCAAACAAAATCATTGTGCAGTGATCTGCAGTTTGAGTGATCTGCAGGTACAGCTAACGTGACCTTAGAATTTGGTACTAAAGTGCTCTCAGAGCACTAGGACTTGGCAACTAACTACAAGGAATCTAGCATTTTAAAAAGATTTGGGGAGAAAGATCTCCCTCTTTTTTTGGCACCTTCCTTAGTTTATACAGCTAGTAAGAGCACAGCAGCTAGAATTTAAGTCAAAGGTAGGTGATAGCAAAACTCCTTGCTATTGTCTATTAGTTTCTTTCCAAGTTGCATCTAGCAAGAAAGATGAAGTAGGGAGGGGGTTTGGAAGTAGAAAATTGGTAAGAACATTTTATTCTCCAAGAGTAACTGCTACAATGAGACCAGTTTGGAATGTTTTGTAGCAGATTTCGTTTTCTACCTGAAAGCAAAGCCTGAGGAATCTTTAGTTTACATTGTAAAGTAGTCATTTCCCTTATTTCTATTCAATTTCATTCAGTGTCTCTGCATAAACAGAAGACTCTGCAGGTACCTTTTGATAGTTCAGCATTTACATAATTTTATCAGTAGGAAAGCACTGTTTATAGACAAAAATTATTTCATATCAGGAATAGCTAATAAATACCTTAAAGACATAAGCTGGTTCATCTTGGATGTTGTGTTTCCAGCATTTATTAAGGTTCATCATCATGAATATGATATTTCTTTGGTCTCACATTTTTATCCATATCAATCTGGTTCAATACCTGTGGTGATAAGGACTTTTGGTTTGATAAATGTCACCAAAAACATTGGTATCCCTAATAATTTTTTAAAACTCTATGTCCTTTTTCAGTTTGTTTTTGCAAGGTCAATACAGAGGCTTACTTTATTGGCTCCTTGAGAAAAGCAGGGAACACAAGAATTGTTATTGAAATGACTGGAATGTGCTTCTTGCTTTTTATACAAAGTTTTAAAGTTCCTTATTTTATTCCCTATTCTTTTTTCCTTTGCTATTTCCTTTTTATTTTTCTGCATATTTGCAGTACATAATGATTACATTCATTGTGGGAGTTGGTACATGTACTACTATTTCTATTGATGTTTGGAATGTAATTACTTTTACTCTCCCTTTTTTTACCTACTAATTTCTCACAAAACAGTATTTTGAATTCATACTTTTACGTTCTAGAAAAGAAAAATCTTTTTGTTTCCCAGTTACCACCTTTTATTTAGTATTAGTGGAAATTTGGTTATTTCTTACACTGAAGGTTATGTAGACCTGGACTTTTGTTCTCCATTTCCCAAAGGATCTCATGTCTTGTCTCAACCCCACTACATACATTCATTAATGCACTCCACAAATATTTATTGAGCATTTGCTATTTGTAGGCACATTTCTTGTGGGGACATAGTAGTGAGCAAGTTGAGTGGGAGACATGGGATGAATTATTGCTATAGATAAGTGCTGTGCAGTGCCATGAAGAAAATAAAGCAAGGGTAAAAACTAGGTAGTGGCCCCAAGTGGAGTTAATCTAGATAGACCTCCCTGAGGGTGTAGCATTTAAGATGAGGCATTAATGAGAAGAAGCAAACCATGAAAAAAATGGTAGCAAAGAACATTCCAAGCCAAAGGATGAATGAGACAATGAGCTTACACAGGGATAGAAAAAGAAGTAAATATGGCTGGAGTGCCCTGAGCCAGGGGGAGAAGTACACAGTGAAGTTGGGAAGTAGGAGTGAACCTCTTAGCCAATGCTGATGAATATGGGTCTTGATTTCAATGCGCAGATAAGCCATTTTGAGGATGTCTAGCAGGGAATGGTGTGGTCCAGAAATATTCCTGGCTTCCATGTGGAAAATGAATTGTAAAAAGATTTAGCAAAAGCAAGGACAGCAGTCAGGAGTCACTGGCAGACTATGAAAGATGTGAGGTTGGCAGTTGAAATAGACTAGATTTGGGGAAAGAAAATATAAGATTTGCTGATTAGAAGGTGGTGAAGTGTGAGGAGAAATGACTGCAGGATTTTTAGCCAAATCAGCATATAATGGTGAGTGAGATGGGGGAAAGGTGGAGTAGAACCAGATTGGGCTGAGAAATCATGCCTTCGGGTTTTGCTGTGTTAAATGTAACCTTCATCACACCCAAGATGGTCCCTGTACCTATTAGCAGCTACTCCATATTATTTCTCTCCTAATTCCAGGCAACCACTAATTTTTCTGTGCCTGTAAATTTAGAATCATGCATTATGTAGTCTTTTGGAACTGGCTTTCTTCCCTCAGCATAATACTGTATGTTCAAGATTATCCACACTGGGGCCAGAGATTTAGCTTAGTGGTTCTGCTGCCTGCCTCACAAGTGCAAGGTCTTGAGTTTGATACCCATTACGCCCCCCAAATTATCCACATTGTAGCCTGTCTTGTTAAATAATGTCCTGCTTTTATGAATGTACCATAATTTCTCCATTCCTCAGTGGATAGACAATTGACTTATTTCCATTTTTTTGTCTATTCTGAATAAAGCTGCTATGAACATTTCTGTCTAAATTTTTGTTTTTTTGGCATAGACATGGATTTTTATTTGTTTTTGAGTATATACCCAGGGATACAGGTCATATTTTAGACACTTACACATATATAGCTAGGAAATTCAATGTAAAGAGATTATGGAACAGACAATATCTTGTTTTTGTTTTTGCTACTGGGGATTGAACTCAGGACCTTGGACTTGTGAGGCAGGACCACTGAGCTAAATCCCAGCCCCAGACAGTTTATTGTGATACAGAAATTAATGATGACTAACTTGGTTGTCATCATAGCACATGTACATATAATTAATAAGTACAAATGAATGTTTTTGGAGTTTATATAGTTTTATGTGTAAAAAAAAAGTAAGAAAGTTAATTATACCATACTTCCTTTCTTTGTGAGAAAAAGAGATCATGCTATGTGGATAGTCTTTAACCATTATTTTAAATTATCTGTGCCTAAAAGTGAAGGAACAACTCTTTTATGTCAAAGAAACACCCGTCCAGTCCCTTGTATAATTTCTTTACTCATGTGAACCTTCACTAGAAAGAATTTAGCATGGGAATCTTTTTTGGGGATCATAGGTTTTTGTTATACTATTGATTGAAATTTATCCTTTAGTTGAATGTTGACATTCTTACACTAGACCTACCTCATCCTTTCCCTTTTGGTTGGAGAGCTGTTTCTATACGCAGGCTGTAGCAGATGCTCACAGTAGATTGATTGTTTATTATAAAGTTTGCTAGGCTTTTGCTTTTTTGTAACGGGTGAGAAGACTCCATTTTGTCTTTTTTTTTGTACCGGGGATCAAATTCAGGATCTCGCTCTTATGAAGCGGGTGTCAGAACCACTGAGCTAAATCCCTCGTCCCATTTTGATCTTTTAAAGTGAAGAATGAATTCAGGATTCATTGAAGATCTGCTAATGCAACACCTTGCTTTCCTTTCCCGTGAAATTTGAGTTCAATTCTTTCACAGCACTGTTTCCCTGATCTATCTGACAGAGTAAGATTAATGCATGGGTGAGGTATTTCCATGTACTTGGTTCTAAAATGCTATGAACAGTTTAGTTATGGAGAAGAACAAAGAAAGTTGGTCTTTGAAAGGATATTCTAATTCACAGTTAACTTTTATCTTTACAATATTAAGAACTCTACTTTGCGATTGTGGTAGAATGTTTTTGGGATGGGTTATATATTGTTGTATGCATTTATAATTTGATGCCTATTTTCAATTGAATGATAAGCATTGTTCACATTTTCACATTACATCTTTCATAAATGCTTTAATTTTAAAGGTTAGGCTTATTTAATACCCTTTTTAAGTATCCTTTCAGAGTTGATTCTTCTCAATAAATTTTTGATGACATGAAGAAATTCATATTAGAAAAGTTTGCCTTAATATTTGAAGTAGTGGAGCCTAGAATCTTAGTGGTAGAGTGGCTTTCTAGTATGCACAAGGTTCTGCGTTCAATTCCCAGCATCACAAGAAAAAAATACTAAAAAGAAAAAGTGAATACCTCCTGATGTGATTTCATCATAATATTAGTATTATATTTAGTAGAAATTCTTAAGGAGATACAAGGATGATGAAAATTACCAGTTATGTTTTGCCAGAATGCATTGAAAACATGATAGCATATTAAAAATACTTTTTTTACACTGCTCATTGCACATTGTCCTATATTCTCCTTCCCTCCCTCCCTTCTCTCTCTCCTCTGTCCCTCCTCCTCCCTCTCTGCCTCCCTCCCTCCCTCCCTCTTTCTTTCTTCAAATTCAGTTTGGTAAGCCAGCTGGCAGTATGAGACTGGCTAACGTTCCCACACATTTTTCCTCTCCTGTGGGTTTTTATACGGGTATATTTAAACAGCCACACGAAACCATTATTTGTGAAGGATGGTTTGGAAGGTAACATTTACAGACCATCTTGAATAATATTCAGGTCTAGTTTAGGGAGAACTGTCAGAAAACTAGGTGTAGTGAGTTTTTTGAATAGAAATTTAATTTGTTTCCTCTAATTTAACTTTTCTTCCTCACAATGGTGATTTGCAAAGAAAGTACTTTGATAATTTACTCATTTTTGTGATAGATAAAAGCTGTGATTTATTACTTGTTTCATAGAGAATTACAGACTTTGATTTCTAACAACAGCAAAATGTCCTTAGACAATTCGCTTAATTTAATTATGTGTAGGATTTGGGGCTGTGAGAAACAATCATGGGCCTGCAAGGTGCATTGTCCTTTGTATGTGTTCAGTTTGAAGGTGGAGTGGAAACTTGTTCTTTGTACGTATTTGTCCTCACTGTTGACTTAGCAATGGTTGAATCATGAACAAAGTTACTTTATATATGTATTCTAAGAGGCAGATGTCAAGTAATTCCTTTATAAAGAGGTCCATTATAATTAGACGAGTGTATCACAGTTTATTCATGAAGAAAATTCTATTAATATATTTTTCTATGTTAAAAGCTACATGCTTGAGCAGTTTGTATTTCCGTATTTTTAAAAAATGGCCTTTTCTTCTTATGTTTTTAAATAGAAAGTTGAACATTTTTTTCCAGTACATTTGCTTTTAGATTTATATCTAAGCTTTCATATAGTTGCAAATTAATTTCTAATCATTTCAACACTGTTGATATATTTTATTTATTCTTTTGCGGAACCAGGGATCAGACTCAGGACCTTGTGTGTGCCAGGCAGGTGTAGCGCCACTGAGTTACATCACCAGCCCCCAACACTGTTGATATTTTATTTTGATTTATGCTGGTGATTGGTTCTTGACTTTTCCCTTTTTTTGAAGCCTTTTAGGGGAAAAAATGAGAATCAAGACTTGTCATGTAGAGGTACAAGATCCCAACAATGAATGTAACTGTACTGTATCCCTAAAATGTACCAATAAACTCAATTAAAGCTGAAAAAAAAAACATATTGGAAACAAATGTGACTGAAAAAAAAGAATAGAAAAAACCTAGATGGTCAGTTTTTCAATTAAAAAAGGATTTATAATTGCTGAGAACAGTTTTTTAAAAATCATACCAGCATGTAATTATTATTTGATCTTTCATTTGGGGTGTATGTTCCTAGACCTTTAAAAAGTAATGAAAAAAAAAAAACTTGCATAAGAGAAAGGACATTGGAGACTAAGATTCCTTCCATAAATCCAAGGCAACTGTTGTTATTCCAGGTAGATGGGAGAGTCTCAAAGGTTTCTTTATAAAATCATTCAGAAGCCTTACACAATGGCACTTTTCCTGATTCTGGATTGCTGAATCATACCATAAGTCACCAAGCACTTAGCTTCATCATCTTGGTGTCCAAGCAGACAGCAATCACTACCTGGTGCCCTATGCTCATCCACCTGCTCTCTCCTTTCACAACTTCTTCATGGATACATTTATGTCCCATATGGGCTCTTTTACTTAGTACTGTCAGTATTTGTTATGTGTCTACATTAATTTTTTAATCCTATATTGATTTGAAATCATTTGGAAACTATGAAACAACTACTCTCCTGTCTTTTTTATTTATATTGCATGTCCCTGCTTTTGTGTGTGTGTGTGTGTGTGTGTGTGTGTGTGTGTGTGTAACATATAATACACTACATCTGTGAGGTATTTAATATGGAGTTCAAAATAAAAGGCATTTACTTTTCAGAGTCAGCAAGTAATGAAAAGTCAAATTTAGCTTTTTTTTGTTTAAATAATATGTGAAAAGCCACATTTCCAGGTTTACCATTCAAGATGTGCAGTGTATCTTTTTGGGGGCCACTGTATGTTAAAAACGCCAATAACTTTCTGGCGTATTAGTATTGGAAGCTTATTTCTTATAGTTTGAGGGACTGGGAAGTCCAAGAGGAGGCACTGGTAGATTTGGTGTCTGATGAAGGCCCACTTCCTAGTCCTACCGTGGTGAACAGGACAAAGGAGCTTTTTGGGGCCTTTTAAAAATAAGGCCTCACGAGTTAATCATCCTTCAGTGATCCCTCACTGGGCATTTGAATTTCAAAGAGACAGAAATATTTCACTCTAGCAAAGATAGCAAAGTGCTATCACGGTGAGAAAATAGCAGTTGATTCAGGAAGACTGATGTTAGTGTGACCAGGGAAGGTTTCCAGAGAATGAGATATTTGAATTAGACATTAAGTTGCCCTTAATGTATGCTTGCCTGGCACACATGAGGCATAAGAAATGGCAAGTACAAAGGTCAGGAATTAAGATGGGATTTGTCAGCCTGGAACCAAAGATAGGTCCAGTATAGATCAAGTTGGTGAGGATGAAAGGGGCTCACTGAAGTTACACGACTTACACTCTTAAAAATTTTGGATTTTATCACTGATTTATAAGAATTCTTTATATATATTTAGGTGCAGTTAGATATGTGTATTACAAACATGTTTTTCAGACTGTGGCTTGCCTGTCTGTTTTCCTAGCACTGTGTCTTTCCGTGAGCATAAGTGTTTAATATTAGTAGAAGTCCAGTCTTTCAGTTTGGTCTTTTTATCTATACTACATTTTTTATCTGTACTACATATTTATCTATACTGTATTTTTTATTGTTCATAAAATTTTAGAAACAGCTAGTTGATTTCTGTAAAAATATAACCTGTTAGGACTTTTGTTTGGATGGTATTGAATCTATTGATTAATTTTATAAGAATGGACCTGTTAAAATCAAGTCTTCTGATATGTGTATGGTTTTATCTCTCCACTTATTTTATAGCCCAGACTATATGATAATTTACTGCTGGCAAATATTAGATTTTTTTCTCTTTGCAAGTATGGTGAAACACGTATTCTCAGAAAGTATACATTTTATATTGTGAGAGGCTATTGCAATTGAAAGTGAACTATGCTTTATTATATTATGGAACAGTTAAAATTTTAGCATGGTATTTGTTTCTGGGAAAATACTTTCTCCAAAGTGAGCAGTCCTTTGACTAGTTATAGACTTTTTTTCTGCACTAATGGGAGGACAATCTTTCATACTTAGATTTACTTACCTGAAAAGCTGATATGGGACAATTAACACAAAACACCACATCACCACATATAAAATGAACAGTCTGTA
The DNA here is from genome assembly GCF_012274545.1 of Fukomys damarensis. Taxonomy (NCBI): domain Eukaryota; kingdom Metazoa; phylum Chordata; class Mammalia; order Rodentia; family Bathyergidae; genus Fukomys; species Fukomys damarensis. The sequence goes on from NW_022900950.1 coordinate 22,748,987, forward strand.
CATGGGAGTAATCAGAAAGGGCTTTTGAGTAAGTAGTGAGAATGGCACATTTTGTTTGTTTCTTTCCTTTCTTTCTTCTTCCTCCTCCTCCTCCTCATCCTCCTCCTCCTCGTCCTCCTCCTCTTCTTCTCCTCTTCTCTTCTTTCTTTTTTTAGTACTGGGGATTGAACTTGGGTCCTTGGGCTTGTGAGGCAGACAGTGGTACCACTGAATTAAATCCTCGGCTCGAGAATGGCACATTTTCTAACATGTTTCTAACATGTTTTCTTAGGAAAACATGCACAGCAGAACTAATGACAGTAGCAGCTTCTGTGACTTGAAGTTTCTGGAGGTGATAAATAGGTAGTGATTGAGACCATTCATCTGCCAATATAAATTTTGGAGGAGTAACATAATATGTACTTCACAGAATTAATGTGAGGATTAAAGCAGGAAATATATCTCAAGGGCTGATCACACTGTTTGTTGTAAGGTAAGATCTCTCAGTTTAAATCTTTTCTCTTTATCTTGATCCAGAGTAAGTTCTGAGTGCAGGTGCAATTAACCTGTTTCCTCCCTTGTGGTCTTGCTTTAGTGTGCTGCTGCAGACCTCTGAGTTCAAACATTTGTAAAAGTGCAGCTTTGCCCAAATATTAAGTTTAAATCTCTTCTTCTAAGCAAGTAAATGTATCATTGTATGTATGTGTAGATTTGTGTATGCGGATGTACTGATATGTATGAATGTATGTTATATATATGTATATCTGGATGAATGGAATGAGTGTCTGTTTTACATGAAGGATTTTTTTCCCTTTCATTGGACTTGAAACTGGTACTAACTCAAAGGAACAAAAGACTATGTTTTTTTTCAGAATTCAGTTGTCAAGGTTAACTTATAGATTCATACTTTTAATTCTTCTATGATAGTTGAGCTTTATTATATTCATTACATGAGATAATACATCCCACAGTATTTCATGACATTGTTGGGAATGTGTGGCTTGTTGATAAAAATTTTTTCCCTCCCATAAATATAAGAGGATTTCAACCTCGGTAACCACCCCTCAGTGGAAGTCAAAGTTGCAAATAGGGATGGAGGGAAGGAAGGAGGAATGCCTGGGAATGAAATTGAGTGGCATTTCCCTTTTATTTAGCAAACAAGTGATGTGTAGGGTAATTATTTTAAATATTAACCAAGAAGTGTCATTCTAGATACTTGGCTTAAATTATGCATTATTAATGGCCTAAGATTTGTGAGTCTTTTTTTTCTTGAATTTAGGATATGACTGTGTGTGGATTTATATCTCTAAATCATTTTATGCAAATATAAATATTATGGGGATTATATAGGGCCATATTTGAAGTGAATCCAGTGACTATTTATTTCTAATTCTGATGATATTTAAGTGAATTAAATATCTGCCACAGGGTTCTAAATTGGAAAGATGGGAAGGAGCTCAGGGAACCTGTTTGGTTTAGAATTTTGTTTCCAAGCTAGAGTGTTTTATCTGAAAAGTTGTGGAGACACACATGCAGTCTTGTTTTCCAAGGCAGTTTTCAGTCTGCTAAACAAGGTGATTTTTCAATATAGATTTTAGTCAGTAATTGAAATGTTTATGATTTCTGAAGGCTTAGTGGGTACTTCTTAGGAAAAACAGAAAACAATTTCAGAAAGTAAACCCATCTTTTAAGCAAATATTTTCATAAGATTTCCTAACCAGCTTATTAAAATGTTTGATCTTTTACTTGAACTCACTTATCCTGTTTTGTACGTTCTTTATTTTCTGTTATTTGGGTTTTGAGTCTTTTCTTGCTTTATTGGGAAGTAAACAGAAAAAGGATACTACATATGTGGGGTGAGTCTGTATACCATTTGTGTATTTAATTAAAATTACTCGGGCCAGTTGTGGTGGCACATGCTTATATTCTCAGCACTTGGGAGGCTGAGGCAGGAGGATTGGCTTTAGTTTGAGATTAGCCTGAGCTACATAATAAGACCATCTCAAACCAAACAAAAACCAAACCAAAACAGTAACAATAACAGAAACAGAATGCTCTGAAATACAGAAAATTTTCAAAATAAATTATTTAATATTGGGGGGAGTGCGTGCTGGGCATTGAACCCAAAACCTCATGCATGCTAGGTAAGGAGTCTACTACTTATTCAGTTTTTATTTTGAACTCTTAAGTTGTCCAGGTTGGCTTCAAATCTGCAGATCTCTTGACTCAGCTTCCCAAATAGCTGAGATTACAGGTGTACATTACCATGCCTGGCTAAATTCTCCAATTTTTCAGGAACAATATTTTTCTTTTATTGGCAAATTTTGTTTTTTTTTTTTTAACTTGACTTGTTTTTTATTTGGGAGAACATTAGAACCAAACGAGTAGACTGTCTGCACATGAGCTTCTAACATTACAAAAAGTAAGAGTTTTTTTTAGACTTTTGCTTGTATGATGAATAAATATTGACTGGTTGATTGATTATTTTTAGAACAGTGTTAAGAGTCAGAGCACAATTGAGTGGAAAGCACAGAGTCTCTATTTAAGCCCTCACTGATTTAGCCTCTGCCACTGGCTACATCCTTTATCACAGTGGCACATTTGTTACAGTTGCTGAGCCTATCTCCTTAATCCGTCAGTATCCACTAGACCCATACTTTACATCTGTGTTCTCTCTTGGTGTTGGACCTTCTCTGGATTTGACAGATGTGTAGTGACATATATCTACATCTTATTATTAGCTGAACAGTTTCACTGCCCTAAACTCTTCCATGCTCAGTATATTCATCCCTTTCTCCTCTCTAACTTCTGGTGACCATCAGTTTTTGTAGTCTTTTTAGATAGAGCCTCTTGCAGAAAGTCCTTGACTTATTTTTCCTAGAACTGTGTACAAGTGGAATCATGCAGCTTTCTTATAACAGGCTTCTTTCACCATGTTTTTGAGATTCATTGATGTTTTTGTATTTATCCTTGATACATTTGTATGAAATGCAGTATTATATTGTATAAATAGTACCAATCTATTAAAAGATACTTTGGGGCCATTTTAAGAAAAACTGTAAGGAACATTCTCATATAAAGCTTTTAGTATACCTATCTATATCTTTTGGATAAATTTCTAGGAATAGACTTCATGCATTCTAGGTTGCACTTGTGTATAATTATAAGAACTTGTCAGTTTTCCAGTGTATGTGTACCATTTCACATCACAACCAGCTTTCTGTCAGAGTTCAGATGCACACTAACATTTAATATTATCAGTTATTTTAGAAATTATGAAATTTTATCTTATTGTAGTTTTGATTTGCATTTCTCATAACTGTTGATGTTAAACATCTTTTCATATGCTTAGTGACTTTTCTAAATACTTTTTTCATAAAGTACTTTTTAAAATTTTTCCTTTAGTTTTTTAGGGATTTTTTGTTTTTGTTTTTGGTAGTGGGGATTGAACTCAGGCCCTTGCACTTGGGAGGCAGATGGCGGAACCACTTAGCCAAATCTCTGGCCCTTGATTTTATTTTAAATTATGATGTTTTATTCCTCACTCCAAGTTCTTTACTCATTGAGTTCTTTATACATTCTGGCTATAAATCCCTTATTAGATAACTATATTGGTAAATATTATACAGTTTGTATAGTGCTTGTTCATTTTCTTTTTTTTTTTTAATTAATTTTAGCGGTACATTTTAGGTATACAATATAATGACATTCATCATTAGAGATTTGTACCTTTACATAATATATCTTGATTCGTATTTTTTCCCATTCCCCTGGCCTCTCTTCAACCCTTCCATCTCTCTCTATTTACAAAGACGTTTTTTCCATTTTTAAATTTTCTCATATTAATTCCATTCCCTTCTTTCCTTTCCCCTTCCCCTCTGCTTGTTCATTTCCTTAATCATATTATGATAAACACAAGGGAATTTAATTAAGCAAATTTTTTCATTCCTTTTAGTGCCTTCTGTGTCTAAGAAATTTTTGCTTAATTCAGGATCACACAGATTTTTTTTTCTCATTTTCTTCTAGGGAGTTTATAATTTGGGATTTTGTGTTTAGGTCTATCAACTATATTTGTGGTAATTTTTACTTTTGATGTGAAGTTCAGTGTATATTTTATACCATATGTTCACTTATTCTGTCACTTAATTTGAAAGTCTTTTCTTCATTTAGTTATGGTCTTCTTGAAAATTAATTGATCACACATATGTGGGAAGATTACTGGGTTCTAACATGTATTTTATTTGTATACCCTACGCTGATTTCACACTGACTTGACTATAATAGGGAAATAAGTCTTGCATATAGACAGTTATCCAAGTCTGCTCTTTTTTCGAGAATGTCTAAATCTTTCAATACAAATTTCAGGATTGCCTTGTTAATTTTTTACAGCTACTTAAGCTGGGAATTTGTTATATCAACAAACCTATATTTCAATAAGGGGAAAACTGGCTTTTTAATAATACTCTATTTTCTAATCCATGAACATGACATGTAATTATTTTTTTAGGTCTTGTTTAATTGTTTTGAGCAATGTTTTATAGGTTTTTTTTTTTTTTTT
>NW_022900950.1:22753540-22771529 GCF_012274545.1 Fukomys damarensis
TTTTTTTTGAGACAGGGTCTCACTATGTAGTTGAGACTGACCTGGAACTCACTATGTAGCCCAGGTTGGTCTCGAACTCACAGTGATCCTCCTGCCTCAGCCTCCTGAATGCTGGGATTACAGATGTGCACCCACCGCACCTGGCCTATAGTTTTTATTATAGAGGCTCATTTTTATTCACTATATTCCAGGGTGTTTGTTTTTCATCTAAGTGTTGTTGTTTTGACTTTATTCATTGTTGTGGGTAAAATACACATTCATTTGATTTTTGTATGTGGCCTTTTTTCCTCTGGAACTTCCTTAATTTAATTTTAGTAGTTTTGGTAGATTTCCTATATTTTCTATATACATAATTAAGATTTTTACAAATACAGAAACTTTTACTTCTCCTTTTCCCTGATTTGTGCCCTTTTTTTTTTTTTTTTTTTTTTTTTTTTTTTTTTTTTTTGTGCCCTTTTTTTTTTTTTTTTTTTTTTTTCTTTTCTTGGTATAGTGCAGTGTTTGGGAGCTCTAGTTCACCACTGAATAAAGATGGTAAGAGTGGAGAGAACAAATGTCCTTTACCTATTTCTGATACTAAAAGAAATCATTTGGCCTTTTACTCTTGACTGTCATAGCAGATGTGGTTTTTCTTAGATGTCCTTTTGGCCTTGAAGAATGTTTCTCTATTTCTAGTTTGCTGGAATTGTTCTTCACTTTCCCCCTCCTTTTCCTTTATGTTTCCCTCCCTCCATTTCTCCTTCTTTCCTTTCTTCCTTTTTTAGCTTATGAGCACAGTATGTACTGAATTGTCAGAATTATTTTTGTGTCTGATAGGTTATTTAAAATTTTTATCCTGTTAATTGCAGTGAAATACAGTGGTTTTTAAACTCTGCTAAAAACCTTCTAGACTGAATTGACAGATTCAGTACAGTAGCTAGATATAGGATCAACACTCAAAAATCAGTAGCCTTCTTGTACACAAATAACAAACTCAGAGAAATTAGAGAAATAATTCCTTTCATAATAGCATCCAAAAAATGAAATATCTAGGAATCAATCTAACAAAGAAAGTAAAAAATCTCTACCTTGAAAATAACAACACTCTGAAAAAAGAGATTGACGAGGATATCAGAAAATGGAAAGACATCCCTTGTTTCTGAAGAGGAAAAGCCAGTATAGTAAGAATGGCCATACTTCCAAAACTGCTGTATAGATTGAATACAATTCGTATTGAAATCCCAACACTATATGTCACAGAACTAGAGAAAACAAACCAAAAATTCATTTGGAACCCGAAGAGACCTAGAATAGCAAAAGCAATTCTAGGCAATAAAGACAAGGTAGGGGGTATCACAATTCCCAGCTTTGTATACTACGAAGTCACTGTAGTAAAAACTGCAAGGTACTGGCAAAGAAATACATCCAAGGATTAGTGGAATAGATTACAAGATGCAGACACAACTCCAGACACACTCAGCCCCCTCATCTTTGACAAAGGAGCCAACCATCCTCAGTGGAGGAAAGATAGCCTCTTTAATAAAAGGTGCTGAAAAAACTGTATTTCAACTGCCACAGATTAAAACTAGACCCATATCTTTCACCATGCACTAATTAAAATAGAAGTGGATCAATGATCTAAATATTAAAACAGAAACACTAAACTTGCTGAAAGATAGATTAGGTAGAATTCTTGAAGACAGTGGCATAGGAAAAGACTATGAACAAAACCTCAATAGCACAGGAACTAGCACAGAGAATCAACAAACTGGGACCTCATCCTGTTAAAAAGCTTCTGCACTACAATAGAAACCACCAACAGAGCTAAGAGACAACCTACAATGTGGGAAAAAGTTTTTAGCAGCTACTCCTCAGACAAAGGACTTTTATCTAGAATATATAAAGAACTCAAAAAATCCGACCTCCAAGATTTAAAGACCATTTAAAAATGGACATCTGAAATGAACAGACATATCTCAGACAAAGAACTAGAAATAGCAAATATATGAAAAAATATTCAACATCACTGGTTATTTGAGAGATGCAGAAATAAATAGGACACACATGTAAATACTGAATAGTTTCTCTGGTGTGAGAAACTGAAAGTGTAAATAAGAATGAAAATATACAATAGATAATTGAAGCAGGAAGGAGAGGTCTAAAGTGGAGGAGGAAATGGAAAGAGTAGGGGAAAGGAAAAGAAAGGAAAGGAAAAAATATGAGAAAAGGAAAAAAATGGAAACAAAGTCTTTGTAAATGGGGAAGGGTGGAAGGGTTGAAGGGAAGACAGGAGAATGGGGAAAAAATAAGAGCTAGATATATCATGTAAAGGTACAAATTCCCAAAGATGAAAGTCATCATATCATATACCTATAATGTACCAATAAACTTAATGAAAAAAATACATTGGTTTTTGAAAGTTAGAATTAAAGAACTTGGTATAATTCTCACTTGGTCATGGTGTATTTTTCTGTACAACACTGAATTTAACTTCCTAGTGTTTGTATTAGGATATTTGATCTATTTTCATCACAGCCATTGAACATTTGTAATTTGCTTATAATCCTTCTGACATGTTTTAGTTTCATTATTATTAACATAAAAAATTGGATAATATTTCCTCCTTTTATTCTGAGTTTATATGCTATTGGCATTACATTTTATATTTATATATTTTATATTTGATATTTGATAAAATTCACTAGTAAAGGCATCTGGATGTAGAGTTCTCTACATTTGAAAACTTTTATATTTCCTAATAGATATGTGGCCACTAATGAGTTCTGTTTTTTTTTTTTCTCTTTCAGTTTTGATGATTTTTTTTTCTTTTGGTGATATAATCATTTTGTTTATATTGATAAATTTATTGAAATAAAGTTACTCTTAATATTTGCTTATGCTTTTTTAAGTTTCTTTATGATCTATAATGATATTTTCAATTTCTGATATTGGCAGTTTGTGTTTTCTTTAGTTTTTACTCATCTTAAGCAATTTTATCAATCTTATGAACAAGCCAATTTTTTGTTTTGTTGATTTTTACATTGTCATTTTTCTATTTCATTCATTTTCTTTTTCCTTTTTGATGGTACTGGGGATTTAACCCAAGAACTTTTCACTGAGCTATGTCTTCTACCCTTTATAAATTTTTACATTTTGAGACAGGGTCTCACTAAATAGTAAGGTTGCCAGGGATTGAATTGGGATCTTCCTACCCCAGCCTCCCAGAATACTGGAGTTACAGGTATGCAACACGACACAGCGTATTTTATTGAGTTTTGTTCTTCATTATTCCCTTCTTTCTGCTTCGTTTGGGGCTTATGTTTTCACCTTTTTCTATTTTTTAAGGCGGTTTAGACTGTTGGTTTTAAGCCTTCTTTCCTAATATTAGTATTTAGAGATAATTTTTTTCTACAGGCCTTGATTTATTTAAACCTACATTTTAAAAAACCCAGGGCTGGGGATTTAGCTCAGAGGTGCCGCTGCCTTCCTTGCAAGTTCAAGGTCCCGAGGTCCATCCCAGGTATAGAAAAAAATAAAATAAAACAACCTTAGCCCCCCCAAAAAACCTATACTTTGAGATAACTGCATTCACATGTGTTGGTAACAAATGTAGGTTTTGCCGATGTTTACTCTCTACTTAATTCCTTCTGATGGTAAGGTCTAGTTTTTACAGATAATTAGCATTGATATAGTCTACCAATTTTATTTCTCCAGTTTTACAATTTTTTTTGTGTATATTTAGTTCTGTGCAGTTTTATATGAGTATGTTCTTATGTCTACCACCACAGTCAACATACTAAGAATTACCATTATCCCAAGGATATTTCTAATAATGTTTCATAACCACTGTGCAACCCCTTTTGGTAAACTCCTACCCTGTGGCAACCGCTAATTTTTTCTTCAACTTTTGTAGTTTTGTCATTTTAAAAAGTTACACAAAAAGACTCAGACAGCATCTGTCTGAGTTTTGCTTTTTAAAGTAGTGTGATTCTTTAAATATTAACCTCAATTGCTGTAATTTGTACCTTTTCATTGATGAGTACTATTGTTTGGTGTGGATGTGCAAATGTATTTCCTTTCAATTCTGGAAGGTCATCCTGGTTTTTCTAATTTTTTAATATTAAGAATAAAGTTGTTGGAAACATTCATATATAGCTTCCATTTGGGCAAAAATTTTCATTTTTCTGGGATAATGCTGAGGAGTGCAATTACTAGGTGTATGCTAAGTATATTTAGTTCATAAAAAACTGCCAGACTGTTTTTCAGAGAATCTGGACCATTTTACATCAAATCGGTTTCTCCTCCGTTTACCAGCATTTGTTCCTATTTTTTATTTTAGCCATTCTGGTACGTGTGTGTGTGATGGTAATAACTGTGTGTTTTTGTTTGTTTGTTTGTTTGTTTCCACTTACCTAATAGCTAAAGTTTTTTTTTTTCTTTTTTTTTTGAGACAGGGTCTCACTATGTAGTTGAGACTGACCTGGAACTCACTATGTAGCCCACGCTGGTCTCGAACTCACACTGATCCTCCTGCCTCAGCCTCCCGAGGGCTGGGATTATAGGTGTGTGCCACCACACCTGGCTTAATAGCTAAAGATTTTTAAACATATTTCATGTGCTTATTTGCCATCTGTCTTAGTTACTTTTCTCTGGTTTCTGAGACAAAATACCTGATACCCAAAGTTAAAGGGGAAAAAGTTTTTTTTTATCTCACAGTTTATAGCAGATTCAGTCTCTAATTGGCTGGCTCTAAGCAAGGTGGAATGGCAGACAGGCATTGAAGAGGAGAAACAGTTCATGGTGGGTAGAAGGTAACAAAGCAACATGGGATGATCACAGATCTTTCTGTTCCTTATATCTTATCCAGGATACTTAGGGTGGGTATCACTCACACCCTTAATCCCAAAGCTGTTGATCCCAGCATTGCACCACAAATCAGTTCCAATCGCACATTCTAAATCCAGCCACCTCTGAAAATACCCCTCCTATGACTGCCTGAGGTTTTAGGGCGACATCTAAACAAGAGCCACAGAACCATCTCTGTTTCCTTGTCAGTGAAGTGTCTGGTCATATCTTTTGATCCTTTTCTAACTGAATTCTTTGATTTTTCACTTGCGTTTTAAGAGTTCTTTATATTATATACCTATATTAACCTTTTGTTGTATATGTCTCTTGAAAATACTTTGTTCCACCTCTATATATTGCCTTTTTATCCTTTTGTGTCTTTCACAGAACAAAATATTTCCGATGAGGTCCACTTCAACAGTGTTTCTGTTTTATGGAGCATGTCTTGGTGTCAAGTCTAAAAATCATTGTCTAGTTCTAGAGGCTTAAAGGTTTCTTTTTCCTTTACAAGTTTGAATTAGTTTTATTTATTTTTATTTAAAAACATTTTTAATGTGGTGTGAGGTTTGGCTTTAGGCTCGTTGTTTTGGTTTATGTGTGCCTAGTTGATAAAATGCTATTTGTTGCAGACGTTCTCCCACTGAAATGCTTTTGCCTCTGTCAAAAATGAATTGTATGGTTCGAGTTTTAAGTATCCTGTTCTATTTATTTATATGTGCACCTCTTTGTCAATATCACAGTCTGGATTAATTTAATTGTGTAGTAACCTTTATCACGTGGAGTGATTTTTCTGCTCATTCTTCATTTTCAAAGCTATGTATGCTATTCTAGTTCCATTGCATTTCAGTAGAAATTTTAGAATATTTTACTGAGATTTTGATAAGAAATATATTAAACTTGTAGATAAATTTTCTACCATATTGAGTTTTCCAATTCATAAATATTGAAAGGATGATCAAAAGATATGGTGAGGGTTTTTTTTTTTGTTGTTGTTGTTTTGTTTATTGTTTTGACACAGGGTCTCACTATGTAGTTGAGACTGACCTGGAACTCACTATGTAGCCCAGGCTGGTCTTGAACTCACAGTGATCCTCCTGCCTCAGCCTCCTGAGTGCTGGGATTACAGGAGTGCGCCACCAATATGGTGAGTTTTTAAACAGAAAAATGATTAAGTAGAAACACATTGCCATTAATCCCCCTTCGAATAATCTTCCTTGGTTTGAACATACTGACCCTAGCACTATTGGCACTTTCTGAAGCAGTTCTGGAAATCCTTTTTGTGAGTGTCTTTATGAGGCACAATCCAAAGTATAGTGAATGCTGCTGCCAAGTACCATCCCAAGAAAGGCAGGCTCATAAAACCATGGTAGTGTGTCCATATCCACTGTATTTGCCAGATCTGGCACACTGTACCTTCTGGTTCTTTCCCAAAGCTAGGATGACCATGAAAAATAAACATTTTAAATCAATTTGAAACACTGAGCCAACCATGATAGTACAATGAAAGACGCGCATGAGAAAGGACTTCCAGAACTGCTTCAGAAAGTGGCAAGAACAATGAGATAAGAGTTTTACATGTGGGACAGTATCCTGAGGGAGATTAAAGGTAATGTGTTTCTTACTGTAATACATTTAAACATTTTTAAGCATCCACTGTATTTTCAAGTCTTGCCTTATATCTCAGTTTATTTAGAGCTGAAATTTTTTTATTGCTACTTTGTAATTTCAGGATGCAGATCTTATCTGTTTTTGTTGCACTCATACAAAGAAATCCATTGATTGAGCTATTATAAATAGTATTATGTTTTAATTATGGTATCCACAGGTTCATTACCAATTTGTGGAAATGATGGATGTTTGTATTCTGTGACCTTGCCTTGTTTTGCAGATTCCTTGAGATTTTCTATGATTTGACATATTGATTGAGGATCACTGTGAGTACTGTATAGAAGAGCAGTGCTACAGGGGCAAAGCAATTAATAAATCAAAAAGCTATTAAAATAATTCAGAGAAAAGATAATGGTAATCTGATATAGGGCATTCATTCAGTAAAGTGAAATGTTTTATATTGATATATTTTGAAAGCAGAACCCATGGGAATCTTTAGAAAGTGAAAGAATGAAATTGGTGCTTCTGCACTCAAATAGTTTTTATATTGTGTTATGTCACTATTAAATATTTTCTTTAGTGGTAAGAAAATATTGAAGTGTATGAATGTTATGGAGGTCATCCTCTACTTTGTTTCAATGAGATTAAACCTATTAGCAGATACTAGAGGCTACTTGTGAACTATTTAGGACAAGAGCACTTTACCCCATGTTTGTGGTTTAGAAAGGCAGCAGGCATGTTTCCTTCAGGCAAAGCAAATCTAATGTAGAGCAGGGTTTGCATTCACATTTAAAAATGTATTAAGAGTAGTTTGTCTTTATGAGTAGAATTCAGTAGGCTGTAGTTACAAAATGGAAACTTACAATCTTCATCTAACCCATTTTCAACTTGCAAAGATAGTTTATCTTTTAAAATAGTTACCTGTGGGGCCAGGGATTAGCTCAGTGGTTCTACTCCCTGCCTTGTAAGTGCAGGGTCTTGAGTTTGATCCCCAGTACCAAAAAAAGAAAAAAAAGTTAACTGTGTATCTTTGCAGAATTAAGATGAGCATTCACCTTCTTACCCTTCAATGTCATATCTATGTCACACACACACACATATGTTATATATGCATACATATCAAGTATGCATATGTGCTACATATATACATACATACGTTTGCCATGTATATGTGTACATCATATATGTGTATATGTCATGTGTGTGTATATATATTTAGATTTCCATGAGAATTTGATTACAATCTGATTTCCCAGTTTCCTTCCACTTTTTAGATGCAGAATTCTCACCCAGTTTATTTTCATTTGATGTAGTTAATTTTGAATTTCATTTGCTGAGTTCCTTACATTGAAGAGGCTTTGAAAGAATTTATATTTTTATCTCAGAAATGGATCTTTAGGAAATTATACACTTTCTCAAATACAAAATAGAGAAAAATGAATGGAAAATCAGATTTAGTATGTTAAAGTGTGAAAAAGTAGACAATTTGACAGTGCATTGGTTAAACAAAAAGGTATATTAACAAAAACAATTATGGAAAATGTAATGATTAAAGCTGTTGTGAAAAGAAAAGCTGTATGATTGAAAACAAATATGCCAATGAATCTAAAAACAAAAGGGAAATATATTACCTAGCATTATTTTAAGGTTTATAGTAACAGAAATAAAAGAAGCTAAGAGGAAAAACCTAAACAAAATAACATATAGAGGCATATAATAGAAAAATTCAAGAACATTTATAGAGAGAACAAAAAGTTGATTATTTCAAATAAAGGAACAGAAAAACCAACTAATGACTTGAAGCAGAAAGCTAAGAGATTGGAAAATTATTTGTTCTACTTATTTATGCTTTATGCCTAGAGTCTAGAGTAGTACTTAGCAAGAAGTAAGTTCCTAGTCAATCTTTCTTAATGCATGAATAGTTCTTACAATAATTCTTTACCTTTTAGTTGAGTATGACAATAAAAAATGGAGATAAAAGGGGAATATAATAGGTAAGACATTATTATAATATGTATTATATACATACATAAGTTAAATGAGCATCTTAATCTCAACATAACTTTTTTGTTGTTGTTGTTATTGGGGATTGAACTTGGGTCCTTGCTCTCATGAAGCAGGAGGTGGAACCACTGAGTTAAATCCCTGGCCCAAGTCCAACATAACTTTCAGGGTGAAAAGGACACAGTGACTAGTAAAATTGAATTTACCAATAGTCAAAAAAAAAAAAAAAAAAGAAAGAGAGAGAAAGTAATATGCATTGTACAGTTTTAAAACTTAATAACTGGCAAATTTTTATTTTGCTGTTAATGCCTACAATTTTATATCATATAAAGTAATGCAAGACATGAAAAAGTAGAAAATCTTTTTTATGAAGGAAATTTCTGTATTCTAAAATATAAATAATTCACATGAATAAATGCACAAAAACTAAAACACAAATGAAATACAAGTAAAATAACATATTGTGTAGTGTTGATCCTAGGGTTGCAAATGTAAGTCAGTTTAAAAAATATTATTAACATAATATTCTCATCAACATGTTCGTAGTAAAAAGTTTTACCCCGATGTATATAGAAAAGGCAATTAGAGCCAGGTGTAGTGGTGCCGCTTGTAATCCCAGCACTTGGGAGACTGAGGCAGGAAGATTGCTGTGAGTTTGAGATTGACTTGGGCTACATAGTGAGTTCCAGGTCAGTCTCAACTACACAGTGAGAGCCTGTCTCAAAAAACAAAGAACAAAACAAAACAAAACATCCCCCCCAAAAAAAAGAAAGAAAGAAAGAAAGAAAAGGCAGTTAATAAAATCCATTATTTTCTTCATAAATGAAAAATAAATACTAAAAACAGAAATAGAAGGATATAAAAATACTTTAATGCTGCAAATTTAATGTCCATTGTTTTTCTTTTGATGCTGTCTGAGTGCTGTATATTGGACTTATGAGCTGTTAGATAATAAAACTGATATTTTTATGGTAGTTTTATTAGCTGTTACTTGAATATCAACCTTCTAAACATCTTAATGTATAGAATTTTTTGGCATTTCGATAATTTTACTGAAAAGTATATCTCTTAGTACTAACATAATGGTAGTTGTTTAGATTACCTCTGCCAACTCAAAACTAATGCTGAATTTTTCAAAGTATTGAAATGTATCAGCCTTGTGCTAAAACTGAAGTTGTCCACAAAACATGGTTTACAAAAATGTAAAGGTAGAATATACTCTGGTTCTTTGGTTTTGTTTTCAATGCTTACTTATCAATAACATGATGTCAAAATTGGTTACATCCATTATGGATAGACTCAGGCTTCAGGCTACACCAACTGTTTATAACAATGATATTACTGTTTACAAGACTAACAAATATATACATCTCCTTACACTGATTCACTCACATGGGGTTTTCCAAACACATATTTTTTTTTAATGGAACTAGATAGACTGAGAAAGTAGATTCTGCATAGAAATTTTTATTATCAATGAAAATGTTACCTGTTATTTATTTATTTATTTATGTATTTATTGGTACTGGGGATCGAACTCAGGTCTTTGTGCTTGCAAGGCAGGTGGCAGAACCACTGAGCTAAATCCCCGGCCCCGTCACCTGTTTTTCAGAAGAAACATTAAAGACAACTCACTGAATATGCCACACTTACTAGGTCTGTATTTTGACTTGATACAAAATGTTTTAAAATTTAAATATAATTCTCATATAGCAATTAGCAATAACATTCTCATCTCTGAACTATTGAATTTTGGGTGCCAAGAAATCATTACATTATCTAGAATATAACCTTTATTATGCCTTTAAAAATGCGTGTGTGAAATGTTGGTTTTGATATAAACCTCATAATTTAAAATTTAACATTTAAGTAGGTTACCACTTTCATTGTCACCTAAATATATTGATTCAATATAGAAAGTTAAATTATTGTTCGAAATGAAGATTCAAAGTTCACCTTTTCAGGCTTGTATTAAGTGTTTCACATTTATGCCTTTACCTTTACAGACAAATTCAAATCTAAACAATCCTACTGCAGCATTATATTAATTAGGCAGTTTTCCAAAGATGGAGAACATCATGATAATCTTGTGATATTTTGAGGGTTCATAATTTAAATCAGTTATAACTATGGAATCCATAGCTCAAGGTTGAGGAGAAATGCTTCAAAGAAATTTTTGTTGCTGCAATAATATTATTTATGTAAAGAACAAAACCCCTCAACTTATCAAAAGTTTACTTAAATATTATTAGCTGTTAAAAGTAATTTTTTTTTAGCTGGGCATGGTGTCACTGTCTCACTAGTAATAATTAAATTTAAAATTCACCACCTTATTATCATAAACAATTATAGATGATTATTTCTTCTTAGTCCTCAGTCCTGCTGCTCCTTAGTCCTTAACTGCTTATTGTTGGTACGTATAGAAGTAGCATTAAAGTAGCTAAGCATATGTCATTCTTTTAAATTTAACTAAGTTGTTTGACTATGTAGTTTTTAATGTGTGTTTTTTTTTTCTCATTGAGTTTATTGGTAAATTTTAGGTATACAGTGTAGTTACATTCATCATTGGGATATTGTACCTTTACATGACAGGTCTTGGTTCTCATTTTTTTCCCCTTATCCCAGCCCTCCCTTCACCCACTCCTCCCTTCCCTATTTACAAATACTTTATTTCCCTTTTTTCATTTTCTTATATTTTTTTCCTCTCCCTTATTACCTTTCCCCCACCCTTCCCACTTTCCCTACACCTTTAGCCCTTCACTTCCTATTTCACATTATTAATTATCTCATTAGGATCTTGTGTACTATTATAGTTTTTCACACCAGAGAAACTATTCGGTATTTCACTTAAAGAAATCTCTATATGAACATTAAAAATAGGGAATCCTAAAATAAAACTAAAAAGGAAAGTAAAAGAGAAAGGGCAATGATGTAAAATTAAAATAATCCTTAATTCTGAAGATGAAAATGGTCCTTGAACATATTTAAGTTGCTTCTTGCTTTTGTAGTCTTATATTATTCTTTTTTCATTATTTAGAGAATATTTTATTAGTTTCTGTAATCAAACCCACGTAGATATGACCTTACATATTTAATACAGTGCATTGCCCCTGTAGAAATGGAAAAAAAAAGTTAACATTTCTAGACCAATATGGCTGTTAATTTCTGTACAAGCCAACTCAACACAGTAAATTGGGATAACTTTTTCCAAAGTCGACAGCACAGTTAAAGTTTCCAAAAATTCAAATTATATATGTATATATATGTGTGTGTGTGTGTATGTATATATATATATATATATAAAAAAAGACCAATAATAGCATTGTGTTATGCATCGATAGCAGCAACAGCTTTTCCAGGTTCTGCAGTCATCTGAACAAAATTTTATATATATATATATATATATATAAAAAGACCAATAATAGCATTGTGTTATGCATCGATAGCAGCAACAGCTTTTCCAGGTTCTGCAGTCATCTGAACAAAATTATAGACATTCAGCACACTCCATTTAAAAAAAAAACCAAAGAGAAGAATAATACCTATAAAACAGCAAAGTTCTGTTGCTGTTGTGGTACCTGGCACCGTTTTTTTTTTTTTATTAGCATCTTAATCATCATCTGGAGAGAGAACATTCTAGAGTAACATCATTAAAAATAGCTCTGATAAAGCACGGTCATTACTACATATCATAAAGTAGGTACAAGGTATTTTACATTCACAGAGGTATGATACAGTACTGTCCTACATCTATAATACTAGAATCAGTTTTGGTTTGAAATTTACTTTGTCTGCAAATAAGATTTCTACCCCTGCCTTTTTTCTGGGCTCCTGTCACATGGAGAATTGTTTTTCATCCTTTCACTTTCAGTCTATGGGCTTCTTTTTGCACTAGGTGTGTTTCTTGTATACAACATACTAGTTATATTTTAAAAGTAGTCTGTTTTAGTGATGTTTTAGATCCCATATAGACCAGGCTTTGAGTAAGTTTTTGGCTGTTTTACTTTTTAGTTTAGGAATTCCATATAATAAGTGACTAAATTTAGGATTTAAAGTGGTTATTAAAATCGAGAATTTTTAGTATTTAAAATTTTAATTTTTAACAGAGATCATATAGGCTTTTCTAATGCCATGTCCCCCATTAGGGGGCCTTAAAGTTTTTAGAGTTAGCCTGGTATATTTTTTGAACTATGCAACTAGTCCAACTACCAATTATATGGCTTTCTATGGTATTTCAAAAGAATATTTTGAAGATTACCAAAAGACAGAACTTCAACAAATTTAGTTTAGAGGTCTAATCTGCTTTCATTAGCAATTTTTGAATCAGGCAACATCTCATTTAAGTAATTAGAAAAGCTTTTCTGAAGAGCATGACAAGACTGTCAGTTTTTATACCACAGTTTGAGCCAGAAGAAAAGCAGGGTAATACATAAAGTGATTGGTTAACATCAGGTTACTTCAGGTTATTCTCCTTGAAAGGGTTAAAGCAAAGGAGACTTGCTTATCAGGCTGGCTGAAGCTGGCCTGTTGAGAGATCTGCTGTCCTCTCCTGAAATCTCAGTAGGGAAGATAAACAGCTCAATTTCGGTTTGGTGACATTGTAGCATTAGTAGCTCTGTTTTGGTCTGTTGTGTTCTGTTGAGACCTAGTACAGGAGCTTATTAAAAAACAATGACCTCTCATAAATGTCACTGAACAGGATTATTGAATATAGTTTGCAGAAAAATTCTAAGATGGCTGATGTGTCTGTGAAATCATTTTAATTGTTCATGAGCCATGTCCCCTGTTGTGTCTATGTCCCCTGTATTTACTTTGCAGTCACTCCATTTTTGTTGACATGAGGATAAAAGTGTGTGGTTTTCTTAAATTGTGATCTGTTCCTTTTATTTATTTTTAATTTAGGCCTTCTGGGGCTTTTATTATTTACTAGAATTTTTATTTTAAAAAAGAAATAATTTGTCACAATCTGCTTTTGTCTAAAATTGTATTTCTACATCTTTTGATTTTATTTTACTTGAAAAATAATCAGTATAGATTTGCCTTATAAATGTAAGCTTTTTAGCAATAACATTCAACAGCTTTAATTTTACTGAAGTTTGTTTTGAAAAAGTTGATGGGCACTCAAGGTCAAGACAAAATATTTGGGGGCAGTAGTATAAATTGCTGATACTTTAAATCATACTCATAGCTAAGGTCAGTAGTCAGAATGTAATATTACTATATTAGTATAGTTCTGTAGCTATAATTTTAAGGTTCAATTATTTAGATAATATTATTTAAGGAAATAAGAGATAATTAAGCACATGAGCAATTCTTTGTCCAATAACAAAAGATTGCAAGGAGGCAAAGTCCATGCTCCCCACATATTTTGTTAAAGTAGAACACAGATTTAGAATAGTCATTTAAAGTTGTACTCACAGCTGGGGAGTTAGCTCAGCGGTTTAGTGGCCTGCCTTGCAAGTACAAGGACCCGAGTTCAATCCCCGTTGTACTCACAGAAAAGCAATTGGTTTTTCTTCAGCACCTACTTTTGGGGCTGAAGACTTGTTTTTCTTTTGCCTTACTCATAATAAAGTTCAGTTGAGTTTTACATTCATAACTGAAGTTTCAGGCTAAATCCTTGAAGTTTTGGAGGATTCAGTTGTGAGCATGCTATAAAAATTCATATGCTTGGTGCTCCAAAAGGTTTCTGTAAATTTTGTAACCATTCATTTAAAAACTTAAATACTTTAAATCTCACCTTTTATTCAGTAGAGACCAAAACAGATAGCATTCCTGCCTAGAAGGTGAGATTTTTGTCGTGGTTGTTATGTATTATTTATTTATTTAATCATTTTTTGAGTATTGATACTGTTTCTAATAGATCTTGAAAATGAGTAGAAAGAACAGATAATTCTGAAAAATATAAGCTATCCAGAGATCAGAATTTATATTATCCTTTTAGACATCTACATTTTTCTCTCAGTTTATAATAATAATTACTGTTTTTCTGAGAGACATAGAAAAGACAAATCCAAGTGAACACACTTAGCAAAACCCTGGAAGCTGATCACTTTTTAAAGTTAGGAAAGATAAAAAGTTTAATGTTTTCTAGGAATCTCTTTAAAGTTTAAATTCTGAATGCTAAATGAAAATAAAGGAAACATTGAGAGTTCTATTTGCTTATTAACTTTTGTGTTGATATTGTGTCATTTTTACAGTTTTTACTATATCATTTCACTATATCAATTTCCAAAATTCCACCAAACATGAGCTGCACCAATTCAGTTTTAGCTCTGCGTAGAATAAATGTTATGCCCTTGGTTAAGTACTCTCCCTTATGTTGCTACTTCACTTGGCTGGATGTCATTTCTTGTATGCATACTTTTCTTACATATATCAAAGAAAGGCTTTTGATTTTGAGATGATTTCTACAGGCTTAGAATTTGGTCAAAATTCACCAAATGACAGGGTAATGTCAATCAAGCAACAAGCTACTTCTTTTTGGTATGTAATAGAATAGTATCCAGCTCTTCAAATTTGTGTTTTATTGGTAAAAGTATAGACTAAGTGTAACTAGTACAACAGATTAAGTTGTGATCCATGCTTATGATTCTTAGAAAATGTATTCTCAATATATTTAGTTCCATCAGCATATGATTAAGATGGAGCAATTGCAGAATCATATACTTAGAGACCTTCAGCCTGTGTTAGAAGGGGGCACAAGTTATCAGTGACTTCACCCTCCACTAATGTGGCAGAATATGACTTTTTCACTCTTTCTGAGGATTGGGTTTCTTAGAGAAGGTAATGAGAGTAATTAGACTCTGTGGGTGATAAAGTTTCATGCCTTAGATTATGCTCCTAAATTAGGTCTCTTAATCTTTGCTTTGGGACATGGTTGCACCAGGCAAATGACAATAAGCTCTAAGAAAGGAGGAAATGTATCATCAAGAGAATTTGAGAAACTTTTGTTACACAAATATACTTAGTAAAAGGTGAAAATTTTATATAATCTCAAGAGAAACCAGAATATATATTTAGAATATCTGTTGAATGTCTTAGAGCCAATACCTAAAGACATATTATGAATTTCTATGGAGATGTATAATTCACAGTAGTTCTCAAACCTACTTGACCAGAGAAGGCACCTGGAACATTTAGAAGGATGATAGGGCTCTATAGAAATTAATGTAATAAAACAATAGCTTATGCATATATTTTACATATTTACAAATTATTGGAATATTTATATTTTAAAAAATATAAACATACTTCCTACAAATTTAATATAAAGCTTCAAAAGGGTATTAGAAGTTAAACCTACTGTAAGAAAACTTTCTGGCCATTCTACAGGATTAAAATTTTAAAGCTTGTGAGCTAGAAAGTATTTATTGCATATAGTATTATATATGGTGTGTGCCATTATAGATAGTATTATGAGTAATATGTGAAACACATTTCAGAATGAGTCCAAGAAAAATTTATGCATCAGAAAGACTTTCAGGCTTTTGGTACTCTTGGTTGTATGCTTGATGGATATCTTTTTGCTTATTAAGGCAGTTTCCCATTTCTCTGTATGAATTTAATCTTAAGTCAGCAGTCTTTGGTTCTGTGTTTTTTCTAAAAATAGCATAAACTTGCTTTCCACTTGGCATTACCTTGCCTGGCTGATGAGGTTGTAGTGGCAGCAACCACTGAGACAGCAGTAATAATGTCAATAGAAATAATTCATGGAATGTGCTGCAGCCACACACAAGATCTAAGACTGGTTAGAGCTTTGACACAGATGTCTTCTGCCAAATCTGCTTTGTGTATCAATTTACTTTTTCATCCCTTAATTATAAATCCTTGATAGTCATTCTTCCTTGAATAAATCAGGGCAAGGAATAACTCAGTGATACTTGTGACTGTGTGTGTGTGTGTGTGTGTGTGTGTGTGTGTGTAAAACAATGTCAAGTAGATGCCAAAGAGCAAGGTGTTTATTGTCTTTGTCAAGAGGCTGAAGTACATGGCCTCAAATAATCCCAGAAGCTCCAAATATTTCCGTATTTATAGCGTTAGTTCCTTGGCTTTTGTTCCTCTGGCCTTAAAGAGCAGTTTGTGTGTCTTAGTTTCTGCCAGAGACCTGATGGGACACCCTCTGCATTCTCAAATTGTCCTCTTTCACTGGCCTTGTCAGAGATCAGTTTCTAACTTATGTCCTGTGCACTGGTAAAAAAATTTAACTGGCTTTAGTTTACTCACATGCCATGGAGATCTTTTATTTTTTTAAATAACAGGAAATTAATCATGATTGTGTGAATAAGTGTGAATAATAGAAATATCCTAGCTTTTAAATATCCTGGAGTATATACCTCAGAAAATGTATAGTTTGGAGATTGAGTGAACTCAGGTTAGAGATATAAATGGTTTCCTTCTAAATATCTTAATTATTTTCCATATTTTGGTTTGTATATCAGAATGTTTATGGAAATAAAGTGAAAGATAAAAGTGCACCTTTGTCCCTCCTTAAACTGAAGCCTTAAACTGAAAATAAGTGCTATTCTGCAACTTGGGAATGCTTTTGCTCATAAATGAAAGGGAATTCTACCTAATTAATTCCTATTTATTTTTGGAGCATTAATGTTTTGACCTGAAAGCTGTCTTGTACACACAAGTATGTCTTTCTTAATTAATTTTATTGATACATTTTACGTATACAATATAATGGCATTCATCATAGGAAATTTGCACCTTTACACAATCTATCTTGGTTCTTATTTTTTTCCCCATTCCCCTGCCCTCCCTATTGACACAGACTTTGTTTCCGGTTTTTCATCTTCTCATATTAATTCCATTCCCTTCTTTTCTTTCCCCTGCCCCTCCCATCACTTTAGCTTTTTGCTCCATGTAGAAAAGCCTCTTTGAAGACACAGCAGATTGGGCTGTTGTTTATCTCTGCAGTTAGTTATACAGTGGTGCTTGGGCCTTGTGGGCACTTTGGAACCAGGGACCTGTAGTGCTTGGAAGACTGTCCAACTGCAGTGACTTTCCACTATATTTGTGGGTTCAGTATACTTGCAGCTCCCCAAAAGCCTACATTATGCCACCATGTGCTTTGCACCATCAAGTACAGATACCCATATTTAAAAACAGCCTTTCCTTCTCTAGTGGTTTTTCTGATTCTCTTGTCTTGTAATTGAATTGAAAGTTATGGGAAAAATATTGTAAGCCTCTTTTCAATTCTGAATCTAATATAATACGGTAAATATTAATATATCTAAGTTGAAAATATATAATGTTTTTAATTATAAAAATCATTGATCTTCATTTCTCTGGAATTGAGAAAACTTTATTTTATGTAAAGTTTCTCTGAAAAAAAAGCTAATTATAAAGACTTTGAGGGAATATAATTTATTTCATCAGTGGTGGAGTGATATATTTTTAAAAACTAAATAGAAAAACACTGTGTTCATGTCCAAATAGCTTATATTTTTTCTGCTCTTAAAATTCAATAGTGTGACTCCATTTTTTAAAAAATTAACTTTTATTGTGAAGGTAATAAAATATGTTTTTTTTTTTTTTTTTTTTT
>NW_022900950.1:22771671-22773548 GCF_012274545.1 Fukomys damarensis
TTTTTTTTTTTTTTTTTTTTTTTTGTACTGCGGATAGAACTCAGGACCTTGGACTTGAGAGGCAGGCATGGTGCCACTGAGCTAAATCCCTGGCCTAAAACGTGCTCAATTTGAGAACACGTTGTATGGGTAGGTTGTAGACTTGTCAGAATTATCCCTACAGCTGTGAAAATACTTCTGTCCTACTGATGTGAAAATTACTAGGTGATTTGCATGCTAGAATATTTTTACTGTAGCATCTATGAAGTGGTTGGTCAAAGGGCAGAGGAAGCCCAGTTACCAGGCAACAGTTAGTAGCAGGCTGAAAGAGTGAGCAGTAACTGTCATCACCAGTTCCTTCGATTGTCTAAAGACTCTCTAGCGCATCAGGCCAGTGCCTGGAAACTGTTTAAGGAATTAGTTTCTTCTGGTAGAATGTGTTCCCAAATTTTGTTTGCTGATTGACAAAACAACTTGGAAGCCTTCAGATTACTCCATTATTGAGTTTGTTGTGGACCATTCACAAAGCAAGCCATTACTGGCTGCAA
The DNA here is from genome assembly GCF_012274545.1 of Fukomys damarensis. Taxonomy (NCBI): domain Eukaryota; kingdom Metazoa; phylum Chordata; class Mammalia; order Rodentia; family Bathyergidae; genus Fukomys; species Fukomys damarensis. Next base: position 22,772,199 of record NW_022900950.1, read on the forward strand.
TGGAGGACATAGAGCCTTTTGAATTACCACACACTATCTTGAATATAGTAACCTCATGGATTCAAGGCTCAGACCTGTGAACACCAAGGGAAAGTAGAAGACAGTGAGGAGAGAGAATGAGAAGGTAGGAAACTAGATTGGACAGAGGTCTTTTCTTGATGAGTGGTGTATACTTGCCTATTTTTCAATTGTCTGACTAATAGCAAAAGTCAGGAAAATATCCTGGTATCATATCTCTATTCTTTTTCCAATATTCAAAATCTTATGTATGACATCAGGGAGCAGAAGAGAAGGAGCAATAACTGAGCATCTGATATGCCTAAGAAACTGTAACAGATCGTGAACAGACATTATCTCATTTTTGTAATTACAACACTTTAACAAAATGGAATGCTGTTACAAACCCCTTCATGTGAATATTTCTACTGAATTGAAGCATTCTAAGGTTAGAAGTCTGCCCTAATGTTTCAAATTCTGGTTTGATCCAAAATATTTTTCTGTCATGGATTAGGTTCAATAATATCTAACAGTTCTCTTGATTTATTTCAGTGTTTGTGTTGATTTAAAAAAGGGAAGAAATTATAGTTAAAAGGATCTTAAAATGCAAAAGGATCTTGTGAAAGGACTATGTCATTATTGTACCTTAACCCCCTAGGTACATTAAGTATCTGTCTAGCTTTAAATAATTCTGAGAAATATTCCACAATTAGCCTTAGTAACCTAAATTTGTCATTTAAGCCATTTTCTTTGAATTTGTCCTCAATAGAGGTGGAGAACAGCTGGTTACCATTCTCAGTATAATAGCCCATATATTTCTAGAACATTAGAAAGCATTCCCTCAGCTCTTTTTCTTCACAGTCTGGACTCTCTTGTCCTTCTGATCTTTCTGCTCTTTCCAACCTTTTCATCATCTGCGTGGGCTTCCTTTTCATTTCTTTACATTCCCGTTCAGATGGGGAGATCATAATTGGGCATGAATATCCAACACAAGCAGCAAAAAGTAAAATAAGAAGCTTACCTCAGAGTTTCTAAACTGATTTTCTATTTATGAACCTCCATAACGTGCTTGATAAAAACATAACAAGGATGGTGCTTGCTGTCATATTTCACTTATATGTCTGCTGTGATTCAAGATGTTTTTTCTCTGTTACATATCATTTGTTGCATGGAGCTGGGCCTTACATGTGTTTACTCATCTTAGATTATAAAATCTATTGTTTTACAAACATGACAGAAAAGATTTGTGTGATTATGAAGAATGTTTTGATGGTAAAAATCAGAAAATATTTTGATGTGTTTAACGTGATAATGTTTTTAGAAATGCTTCATTCTTTATACATACAGTGGAGC
>NW_022900950.1:22773869-22848390 GCF_012274545.1 Fukomys damarensis
TTTGAAGTTTTTTTTTTTTTTTTTTTTTTTTTTTTGGTACTGGGAATCAAACTCAGGACTGTGAACTTGCAAGGCAGGGGACAGAACCAATGAGCTAAATCCCCAGCTTCATTTATGTTTAAACAGTTGATGATACAAGTGTGTCTCAATCATTTCATTAATTACAGGTAGATTTTCTCAATATAGCAACTATATATCAAATACTGTTCTATTCAACCAAAGTTCTTTCTTTGTATATATCTTATTTAGTAATGGAAACCAAAGACAATTGCCTTCTGTTACATTACCTATTTTAGCAAGGAAATATTAAATGGTGTTAAATACTAGGACAAGCCATCAACATAATGTTTTTTAAAACTGACCCCAAAGTAAACATTCCTTTTGAAACAGGCAACTTTTCTTTCTCACTTCAAAACTTTTGTGGTTTATAAAATCACATAGTTTCTTAGGAGGTATTATCATAGTATCTTTTTTCCCATTTATTTATTTATTTTGGGGTATTGAGGATTGAACTGGGGACCTTGTACTTTCAAGACAGGCGGTGACACCACTGAATGAAATTCCCGGCCCATACTTTTCCCTTTTAGAGTTGCTTGTTTCAGTACTCTATTTTATGCCAGTAATTTTCTTTTTGGTTGTTTAACAGTGGCTTCAGAATATTAAACCAGTCCTTAGTAAAGAAAACGCTATACATGTCCCTAAATTTAGTCATTTTGTGGTTCAGTGTAACTGTTGCAAACTTCAAAATCTCTTAAATTCTTACCTACTAAACAGTATCATCTTTGCTTCCGAGTGACCCATTAAATTTGACAGCTTTGTTAAAGTCTCTCAGAAGAACGTGTTGGTTAAACTTTTTATTTTATAATAATTTTTAATTTATGAGAGAGTTACAAAGATTGTACACAATGTTCTTATAGCCATCAGTTCAGAGATGAAACTTTTATGGGATTTTCTGTTTAAAGGCCAGAACCTGAATCTTTCAAAGGCACCTACGAAGGATTTGAAGGCTATGTCTGAAGGTGGTAGAGGTGCAGAATGTGTAGTTGGTGGCCACAGTGATGGGAAAATACCAAGCGTTAGAAGAAGGGTGGACCTGGCTTCATCTATCACAGGTTAAAGAGGCAAAAGTATTTCTGGAAACCATCATGGTCTGCCATAAAATACATCATGATAACTGCACGTGAATGCAAAGAAATCTGCTTGTTACCTTTTGTTTCACTGTCAATAATTTGGCTCCTCTTCTAAGTTTCCAATAATTTTCTTTACCCAGACTCCCTTTTCTCAGGCAGCACTGACTTGCAGTAGTGTAAACACCCCATTGACCATGCTCTCTTGTTCACTTAATTCTAGTGTTTTATTCACTGGTAAATTGGTCTGCCTTTTAGTGAGAGGGTTATTAACCTGAGTAAATAATCTTTTGTGGATTCATGGTGGTCTTTAGGGTGTTTTTCTTATGAATTTTTATGAGAAGAAGACCTACAGGTTTTATGAAATTGTTCAGGTACTTATAATCACTTCTTGCTCTAACTGCCTCCCCAAGTCAGTAACCTAGTGTGAGAAATGTAAGTTAGGCCAACATTCCTCATTTCAAAGGGGATATAAATTCATATTTATTCTCTTACTAGTATGCATTCCTATAGATATATCTCCTGTAAAAATAAAATTTAGCTATGGACTTGCTTGGATAATAAAGTACCTTGGAATAATAAAATGTAAATTGCTAGTTATAAAAGTTATTTTTCTCTTTGCTTCTATTATAATGGTACAATTTTTCACAATTAGTATATTATCACATTGTCAAAAATCTTATAACTATGAAATTTGAAATGATTCTAAGATAATAAAACATTGCTGGTTATGTTACTTTTTTGTTTTGTTTTGGTATAGGGATTGAACTTGGGACCTTGTGCTTGAGAGGCAGGTGGTGACACCACTGAGTTAAATCCCCAGCCCCTGGTTATGTTACTTTTCTACTAGCTTTGTTAAGGACAAAATTTTGGGAAGTGTGTTAGGTTTTGGTGGGAGTTATAGAAATGTTAATTTTATATATTTAGAAAAAATATTCAAATTTCATTTTGCTATCCCTTCCATCTTCTAGGTCAGGACAGTAGAGAAGGGAGTATCTTTCTTTTCTTTTCTTTTTTTTTTTTTTAAGACAGGATCTTGCTCTATAATTCAGGCTGGCCTTGAACTCACTATGTAGATCAGAGCTGGCCTGAGCATTTCAAGAGCTGGGATTATAAGCATGTACCACAACACCCAGCTCAGGGACTATCTTTCTGTTTAAGAATAATACTGTGCTTCCAAAGCTGTTTCATATCAATTATATTTTCTAAAGAATCCTGTAATTTGCTGCAATTTCAGATGTATCATTTTGTTTCATGAAGTAACTCATCCTTTTTAAAAAGTTTTAAGGAACAAAAAGATATACTGGAAAGTTGACAATATATCTTGAAAATACATATCTCTATTATATGCTTTCTATAAAACATATTAATCAGTTCATGAAAGATTGTGCAGTTCTTATCCAGTTGTGCTAATAATCCTGTCATATTGAAAATTAATTTTATTCATTGAGTATTTAAAGAAAGAACAACATTTAGAAGTCTGACCATTTTACTTTTCTAAGTTATGACTTTAAAGAATCAGTTGTACGTTAAGTTCTCTAAGGTTTGGTGATCAGTAAAGACATCACCTCTATTTAAATTTTATTGTTGCACTTCTCTAGACTACTAATGCATACTTACCTGTATTCCCTATTACATTAAGTACTGGGCTGCCTGTGGACAAAAATTGAATCCCATTAACTATATTCTCACTGCTCAAATCAATGTCTATACTGTGAACAGCTTAATTCAGTAAATGTTGCTTAAGTAAAGAAATTTACATGTATTAAAACATCATCTTCTGTACTTTTTTCTGTACTGTCCAATATAATACCCAATAAGGATTTGAAATGTATCTATGCTGAATGTTGTTTGTTGTAAATATAAAATACTATGTTTTAGAGGTTTACAATGTGATGCATCTCATTAATATCTGTTTTTTTGGTACTGGGGATTGAACGCGGATCCTTGTGCTTGTGAGGTAGGCCACCAAACCACTAAGCTAAATCCCCGGCCCTCTCATTAATATCTTTATACTCCATTTTGAAATGACAATTTAAAAATATTTTAATTAAAATATATCATTAAAATTTTACCCATATATTTCATATGGCTTTTTTAATGTGGCCACTAGATAATCATGTATGTGGTTTGCATTTGTGACCTGTACTGTTCCCATTTGACAGTACTGTTTTTTTTTCCTCATTGAGTTTTTTGGTACATTTTCGGTATACAGTACAGCTACATTCATTATTGGGATCTTGTACCTTTACATGACAGGTCTTGGTTCTTATTTTTTCCCCTTGTCCCTGCCCTCCCTTTACCCCCTCCTCCCCTTGCTGTTTACAAACATTTTATTTCCATTTTTTTCATTTTCTCCTATTTTTTTCTTTCTCTTATTACCTTTCCCCTACTCTTTCCACTTTCCCTATACCTTTAGCCCTTTTCGTCCTATTTCACATTGTCAATTATACCATTAGGATCTTATGTACTATTATAGTTTGTTCACACTGAAACTATTCTATATTTGCACATGTGTGACTTATTTATTTCACTTAGGAGTATAACCTCAATATGTATCCATTTTCCTATGAGTGACTCTAATTTATCATTCTTTATGGCTGAGTAGTATTCATTTTATAAAAAAATCACATCTTCTTTATCCAGTTTCCAACTGATAGGCAAATGGGCTGTTTCCAAATTTTAGCTATTACGAACTGTGCCGCTATAAACATGGGTGTGCGCATATATCACTGTGGTATGATTCTTTTAATTCTTTTGGAAAGATACCCATCAGAGGGATGCCTGGGTCAAATGGAACCTCTAGTCCCAGCTCTTTGAGGTATCTCCATATTGACTTCCATAGTGGTTGCACCAGTCTGCACTCCCACCAACAATGGAGAAGGGTTCCTTTCTCCCCACAATCCCACCAACATTTGTTATTGATTGATTTCTTGATAGCAGCCATTCTTTGTGGGGTGAGATGGAATCTCAGTGTTGTTTTCATCTGCATCTCTCAAATGATCAGTGATGTGGAACAATTTTTCATATATTTACTTGCTGCTTTTACTTCTTTGGCTGAAAAATGTCTATTCATTTTAGATGCCCATTTCTGAATCAGGTCCTTATATTTGATTGTTTTGATTTCTTTATATATTCTAGATAATAGTCCTTTGAGGATCAGCTGGTAAAATTTTTTTTTTTCCCACATTGTAGGTTGTCTCTTAGTTCTGTTGATGGTTTCTTTTGCAGTGCAGAAGCTTTTTAATAAGATGAGATTCCAGTTGTTGATTCTTTGTACTAGAAGCTGACCATCCCCACTGGAGGAAAGATAGCCTCTTTAATAATTGGTGTTGGAAAAACTGGATCTCAACCTGCCAAAGATTAAAATTAGACCCTTATCTTTCACCATGCACTAAATTAAAATCCAAGTGGATTAAAGTTCTAAATATTAAAACAGAAACACTAAACTTGCTGGAAGATAAGTTAGGCAGAACTGTTGAAGACATTGGCATAGGAAAAAACTTTATGAACAAATCTTCAGTAGCACAGGAATTGACAGTACTGTTTTTAAGCAAAAATGGCAAATGATGGCCCATAGGTCATATGTGGCCTATTTTTATGTAGCCAGCAAGTTAAGAATGGTTTTTACATTTTTAAATGTCATAAAAATGTTCTGTTCAACAGAGACCACATGTGACATGCAACACCTAGGATATTTACTACCTGGTGCTCAATATGAAAAATTATCCCTGTTGTAAAGAAGTAATGAGTTTAGAATTTAGGATTCTTATGCTCGAGCAGCTCACAGTTTAAGGGACATAACATTTTTGAAATTTGATGAAGTGTTTGTGTTGTGAGGTGTTTCATTATATGACACAAAAAGGAACTAGAGTGGGACTTGAGAGGTGGAATAATTTGGGCAAGAAAACTGGTAGGTATGGTGATGCTGAACGGTATTTACTGTTGTACCTGCTTTGAAAAGGGCTGCCTTGCCCTGTGACCTTGTCTAAGGTCATACCCTTCCTAAAGTGGCCCATTTTCAGTGCACAATACTGAGGGGAGTAGAACTCACCATGTCAGCTAACCTGGGAATGTTCTTTAGGGCCATTGTAGCTCCAGAACTCCTAGAACTGGGGGCCAAGACCATCCTTGTATCTGTGCTCTTGCCCTGCTTCTCTCTCTTTGATCACAAGAACTACTGAATACAGAGTCCCATCCCAGATTCTGCTACCTGGACATTGCAACCTGCAGCAGGCAGAAAGGCCAGGAATGTTCCCCATGTTGAGTGTTAGGAAAGAGCAAGAACAAATAAAAGCTCTGTTGGGGATTAGTGAGATTAATTACCTGAAAAGTGTGAAGTGTTTATATTTCAAATGATAGGCTAGGAGGCTGCCAAAAAGGCTTTATCCTGTGAAGAGCAGAAATCCTTCTGAGCAGGCATGTGATGCAAAGAAAACAGTGCTTTAGGAGAATTAGCCTAGTAGTTTGTATTTAGAGGACATAAATTGTTAAAGCAAATTGTATGTATTTTCCCTGCTAGTTTTTTAAATCTGTGCCTGATTTCATGCATTGTAGGGAAATGATAGTTGAATATATTGTTGAACTGAAACTTCATTAGTTGAAATTTATTACTTGAAATTATTCTGGCAATGTATTCTTTTGCATCTTTTCTGAAGACTGGATTAGATTGACTGTCTTCTAGGGTGTCTGGCCTCATCCAAAGGCATTGACCCATGCCAGTTTGTCCAAATACCAGCTGAGGTGGCTGAGCCTACTTGTGCCAGTTGAGTCTGCAGGAACCATTTTCTTCCTTTCTTCTTTGGGGAAAAGACAGGTGACTGCAGCTAACCCAGGAGAGAAAACAGAATTGTGTGGCCTTCTTGAAGCTATGGGTAAAGCAATTTACTTGACCTGCCCTGAGTTTCCTTCGTAGTTTTACACCACTCTGGGTGGTTTGTTTTGGAAGATGGTGTTCTTATTTTTGTTGTTGTTTCTTAATCTGAAGGAGTTGGTTATTTGATACTGCTATTTAGAGCTCCAGAGGAGAAGCTTTTGTTACCAGGGTGGAAGTGTGGCACAAGACCCCGTTTTAGAATCATCTAAACAGAGCCAGTGGCTGTGACTCTGGTAGAGTTGAAATAGCCTTCTGTCTCACCCATGTGTCAGCCCTGCATAGCAGCAAGAGAAAGAAATGCTACATTTGTGTGTGCTGATCTTCACAACCTGAAAAGTATTACCCTCTTTTGGCTCTTATTGTGAATTGGTGGAATATAACTTGGATTTGATTTACAAAAGTAAAGATTACAGGTTTATTAAAAACAGCCCTTTGAAAGAGCAGTGGAATGGTTGCCTGTTTACAGTTGGCAAATTTTCTTAGGCTATTTTATAAAAAATAGCCTCAGGTTTAACCAACTTTGATCAGAACCTCTGCAGTAAGCTCAATTTCACTTATCCATTAAATAACACATGCTTGTGTTTTCACAGAAACAATTTATTAAAATGTGAAATTCAGAAAGCACTAGCTGGAGGTAATATAGACAAGCAAGACTGTAGGATGCTTAAGTACATAGTCATTTGGGATGAAATAAATAACAGAACTAACTTCTTAACATGACTCATAATTCCCAAGGAATATTTGTGTCATGAAAGTGCCTAGTAGTTATGTAAAGAGAATGACTGCCTTTTGCTCAGGAATCTATTTCTAAAGGTTGGTGCCTTTGTTTACAAAACACAAATTTAGACATGTATAATGAAGAGAGGGTGTATAGGAATAAGTTTCTTAAATTTTCATCAGAACATTTTGGACTCTTCATTTTGAATAGTATTTTCTGTATACTCTATCTAGGTTTATAAAGTATGTTGTGTTTAGTTTCATTATTTTGATGTAGAGATTTTTTGTGTGTGGAGTACTGAGGATTAGGGCTTGGGGTAGTACTGGGGTGCTAGGGCCTTTGCACTGAGCTACATTCTCAACTTTTTTACATTTATTATTTTATTTTGAAACAGTCTCATTAAGTTGACCAGAATGAGCTCAAACTTGGGATCTTACCTCAGCCTCCCAGATTGTTGGGATTAGAGGCCTATGCTACTGTGCTCATCTTGGAGTTATTATTTCCCATATATCTTATTATTTGGGGGGGATAGAAACAGAATGATTACAGTTAAGTCACTAAGTAGTTGAGGGGCAATGCTGGAAAATGGGGCAGAAAGGAAGAGAAAAAGGATGTGGTAGTATGCGCTGTCATGTAGAATTTCTAGACTGATGTTAGGTGAGTGTTGACATCTTGGTAAACCTTAGGATTGCAATGTTTTAGTATTCATAATATGATACGAAGAATATTTAACAGGCCTTAAATATGTCCAATTGTTTTGAGCCATTTTTGTCTAGAAAGATGAAGTCTTGGTAAATTAAATGTATGGGGCATTATAACTAATAAAAAAGAAAAGGGACCCGGGATTTGACTCAATGATTCTGCTGCCTGCCTTGCAAGCACAGGGGCCCGAGTTCCATCCCCAGTAGCAAAACAAAGAAACAGAAAAGACATTGGGTAAGTAGAATAAAAGTAGTATCTTACATGGTTTTTACTTTAGTTCATGGCATGTGAGTGACGTAGTGCCTCCCCACCCAATGTTTGTCAGCAAACCTTTTTTACATCTATGGTTTCTCTCTTTTTAAAATTAATTTTATTGTTACATTTTAGGTATACAATATAATGACATTGATCATTGGAGATTTGTACCTTTTCTTATTTATTCCTCATTCCTTTGCCCTCTAGTCAACCCCTCCACACCTCCCAATTTACAAAAAACTTTGTTTCTGTTTTTTTCCTTTTCTCATATTTATTCCATTCCCTTCTTTCCTTTCCCCTACCTCTCTCAATTCCCCTTCCCCTTTGCAACTTTTCTTTCTGTTTCACATTATCAGTTATATATTTTGTTCTTTATTTACACTTTCAGTTTCTTATACCAGAGAAACTATTTGGTATTTATACATGTGTTTCCTATTTATTTCACTTAAGAGTATGGCTTCAAAGTCCATTTAACTATAAATGTCTCTAATTTCTCATTCTTTATGGCTGAGTAATACTGCATTTTATATACATAAAAATAAAACCCATATTTTCTTTATCTGGTCTCCAATTGGGCTGTTTCCAAGTTTTAGCTATGACAAATTTTGCCTCTATGAACATGGATACACGTATATCACTGTTGTTTGATTCTTTTTTTTGTTTTTTAAATTTTATTGAGTTTATTGGTACATTTTAGGGATACAGTACAGTTACATATTCATTGTTGGGCTCATGTACCTCTATATGGCAAGTCTTGATTCTCATTTTTTCCCCTTACCTCTGCCCTCCCTTCACCCCCTCCTCCCCTCCCCATCTACAAACACTTTATTTTCATCTTTTCATTCTTTCACATTTTTTTCTTTTCCCTTTTTGTTCTTCCCCTACCCATCACACCTTCCCTACACCTTTAGCTCCTTTCTTCCCATTTCTAAATGTCAGTAATCTTTTTAGAATCTTATGCATTGTTGCAGATTATTCTTTTAATTCTTTTTGGAAGATACTCAGCAGGGGAATAGCTGGGTCAAATGGGATCTCTAGTCTGAGTATCTCCATACTGATTTCCACCTTGGTTGCACCAGTCTACGTTCCCACCAACAGTGGAGAAGGGTTCCTTTTTCCCCACAGAACCACCAGCATTTGTTACTGGTTGATTTCATGATAGCAGCCACTCACTCTGGGGTGAGGTGGAATCTCATCATTGTTTTTGTATGCATCTCTTGAATGACCAGTGATATTGAACACCTTTTCATATGTTTATTTGCTATTTCTGCTTCTTTTAGAAATGTCTATTCATTTCAGATGCCCATTTTTGGATTGAATCTTTAAAATTGGAAGGTCTGATTTTTAAAAATTCTTTATATATTCTAAATAGTAGATCTTTGTCTGCAGAATAGCTGATCAAAACTTTTTCCCTCATTGTGGGTTTTCTCTTCACACTGTTGGTGGTTTCTCTTGCTGTACAGAAGAAGCTTGGATCCTTGCACTTGCAAGGCAGGCGGCAGTACCACTGAGCTAAATACCTGGCCTACAGAAGCTTTTCAATAAGAGATCCCACTTGTTGATTCTTTGTGCTAGTTCATGTGCAACTGAGGTTTTGCTCATGAAATCTTTTCCTATGCCAGTGTCATCAAGAGTTCTACCTAACCTCTCTTCCATCTATTTTAGTGTTTCTGCTTTAATATTTAGATCTTTAACCCATTTTTATTTTAAATTAGTGCATGGTGAGAGTTATCAGTCTAGTTTTAATCTTTGCCAAATTGAAACCCAATTTTTCTAGCAGCATTTATTAAAGAGGCTATCTTTCCTCCAGTGAGGGTGTTTGGCTCCTTTGTCTAAAATGAGGTGGCTGAGTATGTCTGAAGTTGTTTCTGCATCTTCTTTTTGGTTCCATTTATTCTCAGGTCTGTGTCTTTGACAGTTTTTAATCACTGTAGCTTTGTAGTATAGTGATACTTCCTACGTTGTCTTTGTTGTCTAGAATTGATTTTGCTATTCTAGGTCTCTTCTTATTTCAAATGAATTTTTGGATTGTTTTTTCAAAGTCTGTGAAGTATGCTGCTGGAATTTCAATTGGGATTGTATTGAATCTATGTAGTAGTTTTGGAAGTATGGCCATTTTCACTATACCTAGGAGCCAGGCATATCTTTCCATTTTCTAATATCCTCTTCATTCTCTTTTTTCAAAGTGCTACAGTTTATGGAGTAGAGGTTTGTGGGTTGTTTGGTTAGGTTGATTACTAGGTATTTCATTTTTTAAATGTTATTGTAAAGGGAGTTGTTTCTCCAGTTCCTTTTTCAGTGCGTCTGTTGTTGTGTACAGGAAAGCTACTGATTATTATGTTTTGACCTTGTATCCAGCTACTCTACTGAATTTGGTTATTAAGTCTAGAAGACTTTTGGTGGAGTTCTTGAGGTCTTCTACATAGAGTATCATGTCTGTTGCGAATAATAACAATTTGACTTCTTTGTTTTCTATCTTTATCCTTTTTATTTCTTTTGTTTAATTGCTATAGCTAACATTTTCAGAACTATATCGAACTGGGGTGGTGATAATGTACATCCTTGACTTGTTCCTGATTTTAGTGGGAAGGTTTTCAGTTTTTACCATGTAGTATGATATTGGCTGTTGGTTTTTCACAGATGGCTTTCATTATGTTGAACTAGAGACCATCAATTCCAATTTTCTGTAGGTTTGTTGTCATGAATAATGTTGGATTTTTGTCAAATGCTTTTTCTGCATCTATCGAGATGATCATATGGTTTTTGTCCTTGGCTCTATTAATATAGTGTATTACATTTATTGATTTTTGTATGTTGAACCATCCCTGCATCCCTGGGATGAATCCCACTTGGTCAGGGTGTATGATCTTCTTGGTGATCTTCTACATTCTGTTTGCCAATATCTTATTTAGGATTTTTGCATCTATGTTCATTAGTGAGATTTCTCTATTGTTCATTTTTGGTTGATATAGTTCTCTTTTTCTCTTCTTTTGGTATCAAGGTGATGTTTGCTTCCAGGAATCATTTTGGAAGTATTGCTTCCCTTTCAATTTCATTGAAGAGTTTAAATAGTAATGGCAATAGTTGTTTTCTAAATGCCTTGTAGAATTCAGCAGTGAAGCCATCAGTGTCTGGGCTTTTCTTCCTTGGTAAGTTTTTAATTATGTTTTCAATTTTGTTGAATGATATTGGGTTGTTTAGAATATTTAGGTCTTCTTTTTTCAACTTTGTTTATTCATATATATCTAGGAATCTGTCCATTTTTTCTGTGTTTTCTATCTTAGAGGGCTATAGGTTCTCAAAGTAAGTATTAATGATCCTCTGGATTTCTGCTGGGTCTGTTGTAATTTCACCCTTTTTATTCCTAGGTGCATGGCCTTTTCTTTCTGCTTTTTGATAAAGTTGGCTAAGGGTTTCTTGATTTTGTTATTACAAAGAAACAACTGTTTCCTGCATTGATGTTTTTGTGTATCATTCTCATAGTGTCTATTGCATTGATTTATGCTCTGATCTTTATCATTTCCTCCCATGTATGAGCTTTGAGTTTGTTCTGCTTTTCTTTTTCTTGGAGCTTGAGGTTCAGAATGGGTTGTTTATTTGAGCTCACTCTTTGTATTATGACTATTCACTTCTATGAATTTCCCTTCTAAGACTGTTTTAATTGGGTCCCATAGATTCTGACATGTTGTACTGACATTGTCCTTTAATTGTAGAAACTGTCTGATTTCTTGTTTAATTTCGTGTGTGACTCTGGTTATTCGGAAGCATGTTGCTCAATTTCTGTGTGTTTATGAAATTCTTTTGTTTTTATTATTTTTGGATTTTTTTTTTTTTTTTGCTATTCTCCAATTTTATTGCACTATTTGCTGATAATACACAGGAGAAAACTTCAAATATTTGCACTTACTTAAGCTTGTTCTATGAGGAAATAGGTGGTCTATTTTGGAGAATGAGCTATGTGCACCCCCAAAAAATGTGTATTCTGATTCTGTGGGGTGTAATACTCTGTAAACATCTGTTAAGTCTATTTGTTCAAGAGTTTGATTTAGTTCAAGTATTTTGTTGTTTATTTTCTGTCTAGTGGATTCATTTGTTGTTATTTTTTTCATTAAGTTTATTGATATTTTTTCATTATGCAGTACATTTACATCCATCATTAGGATATTGTACTTTTACATGATGTATCTTGGTTCTTATTTTTTCCCCATACCCCTGCCATCTCTTCACCCCCTCCACCCTCCCCTATTTACAAAGACTTCTTTTCCTTTTCTCATATTTTTTCTTTTTCCTCCTTTCCTTTCCCCTACCCTTCTAACTTCCCCTACTGCTTTAGCCCTTTTCTTCCTGTTTCACATTATCAGTTATACAATTTGAACTTTATTTACTCTCCTAGTTTTTCACACCAGAGACACTATCTGATATTTACATATGTGTGTAATATTTATTTCACTTAAGTGTATAGCCTCAATAAACATCGATTTTATCTAGTTCATACCACATTTTCTTTATCCAGTCTTTAGTTGATGTGCAATTGGGCTGTTTCCCAGTTTTAGCTAATACAAACTATGCCTCTATAAACATGGGTGCACATATATCCCTGTGGTTTGATTCTTTTAATTCTTTTGGAAAGATACCTAGTAGAGGAATTAGCTGGATCAAATGGGACCTCTAATCCTAGTTGTTTGAGGTATCTCCATATTGATTTCCACAGTGGTTGCACCAGCCCCCACTCCCACCAACAAATGAAAAGGGTTCCTTTCTCCTCACAACTCCACCAGCATTTGTTATTCATTGATTTTTTTATAGCAGCCATTCTTTCTTGGGTGAGGTGGAATCTCAGTGTTGTTTTCCTCTGCATTTCTGGGATGGATCTGTCTATTCATGACAGTAGGGTTTTGAGGTACCCCACTACTTAGTGCTTATTTGATTTTTCATGTCCATTAGTATTTGTTTTATATAGTTAGGCATACCAGTATTTGGTGTATATAAATTTATGATTGTTATTTATTCCTGTTGGATTTTTCCCTTTGTAAAGATGTAGTGTTCTTTTTTGCCAGTTTAGGGAATCCAGGTAGTTGAGTATCATATTGTTTCATCTCATTGCCCTTTTGGATTGCCTTAGGTGATTTGGCAGTCTTGTTTTGAGACTTGTTTATATGTCTTCTCATTTTAACAGATGCACACTTGTCTGCCTTTGTTGAGGGGACTTTTTGCTCACACTGTGGTCTTCAATTCACAGCAAGCCACTGAGAGGCCTTTTCTTTTCTGCTCACCTCTGTGCTAATTCCTGGGATCAGAATCGTGGCCTTCTGGAACTCTGAGCTATGTAGTGGTATCTGGTGGGGCCTCTGGCTGTTGCTTGTGCACCTGTAGAGCTCTTTTCCAGGGGACCTTTGGCTGGGCCTGTGGGTCCTAGCTGCTGGGGTCAGGGTGGGGCCTTGTCTAGGACTTGCCTGCAACTTTGACACTCTGATCCCTGTGGGCTTCTCCCTGGGATCTGTGTGCATTTAATGATGTTGTAGGGGCAGGCCTCTGGCTCCCATCTGTGGTCTCTCAGTGTGCTCCTCAATCCTCTGTAGCTACCTTTACTAGTAGATAACATTAGTTGCCATGCCATATTTGCGTATAGCTGGTACAGTCCACATATTCTATTTTTAATAGACTATTTTAATAGTTTTAGATGACATGTTTAAGGCTTTAGAAATATTCCACTGAGGTATGTTAATTCTCACAGGCAATTTGACAGTATCTGTCTCATTGAAATATAAATATAACCATGGTTTCACCCAAGTATGCTTCTAGAATTTATTATCCAGATATAATTTCAAAAGTATATATAATAAGTTTGTAAAACATCTTTTATATGTAAATATCATATGCATATTAAATGTATTTCAATGTGGCTTATTAGTGGTAAACATCAAGTGCACCATCCACAGCTACCTACTGCAATTTCATTAAACAAATCAAGTCACACAGGCATCCAGATTGTTGATTGCCATGTGAAAAAGATGGGGTAAATCCACTGAGAAAGGTATGCACATGTTTTAGATGACAGAAAAGCAAACTGGAGAACAATTTATATTGTGGGATTTAAATTGTATAAATAAGAAAGCTGTCTAACAGTCTAGCTGTATTATCTGTCACAAATTATGAGAGCAGAAGTAGCGGGTAGAGCAGAGGGGATTTTATGTTTACCTTTTCTATAGTGTTTGATTTGCTCCAGTAATAAATACATTTATAAAATAAATGGAAATACAAAGCACTAAGAAAAACAAAAATATTTAAGATAATAATGATGATGACTAACATTTATAGACCTGATGCAGTGGGCCAGGAACTATTTAACATGCATTCATGTATTAAAATTATCACAGGAACCCAGCAGGGCATATCTCCTGAGAGGCCCATTTTATGCTTGATTAATCCAAGGCATATTAAAATCTTTGATCATATGACAAAGTCAGTGCATGAGAAAATACTCTAAATAATCATGCTGAGTGTTTGTATTGATAAATAGTGCTAATTATAAATGCCCTCTTCCACATGGGCAAGAAGTCTATAAAAATTGTGGCTGACTCTTTTTGTAAGCAGGAAGGATGGGGAAGGTAGGTTCTTTAAAACTCCATGACTACTGTGGTGTTTCTTAGGAGTTTAATTCAAGGGAAAAATGGCTTATTTAAATCAAAGACTTCTTTTTGAGAGAGTCATTTCTAGAAAGAAAAAAAATTAGATGTAGTTTGAACTTTTTTGTAGGCATTTCAAAACAGAGAGTTAACTGGCTTACATTAGTAAGAAAGAATCCTCATGTTTTCCAACATTAATCATGGAATGAATGATGCTAACAAATGATTACCCCTGTTACAATAGCTATCTGAATGCAAAAAGAAGAAAATTAGATTTAAGCCAGGACCTTGTATATATTTTAGAATAGTGGTTTCTTTACTCTGCAAATATTTATTGGGCACCTCAGAAGCATGCAGTTAATTTCTTATTACAACCAAATTCAAATCCCTAGCAATTAAAATCCTCCATAATCTCTTTCCTTTTTATCTGTGTCTCTGCTGTCCTTCAGCAAACTACTTCTGTGTCATCTGATCTTTGTACAGCATTACTACTTCTCCCCCATCCATCCTCTGAATTTCCTCTTCCTTCTTTTTGTGGTACTGGGACTTGAACCCAGCCTTTGTACTAAGCTACTTCAGTTCTTTTTTTTTTTATGTTTAATTTTGCTAGGTTGCCCAGAGGGCTTGAATTTGTAATTCTCCTATTTCAGCTTCCCACAGTGCTGGTATTGTGGCTTCTTAATCCTTCTTCTTTAACCACTCTGTGAGGGGACAGAGTTCTTAAATAAGGTTTTCCATTTCTTTTTGGTGTCATTAATGCTGTAACAGTGTCTGTAACATAGGCGTCCTGGGTTGGCTACTGAAGAAATCAGTGAAGGAATACACTCTTTGTTTCCATGATCTTGCACAAAATGTCAACCTTGCTTTCCCTTCACTTTTTCCAATACCTTGAGACTAGAATCAGTGCACTTCTGATTAGACCCTTGGCCAGCATCACTGACTTCCTAGCTCAGATACAAAAAGACCTTACTACCTCCTGTACTCAGTAAGATGACTTTGACTTTAAGGAGTATTATGCTTCTGAATATCTGAGTGATATTTCTTATTATAATCCTTCTCAGACTTCCTCAAAGCACATTTATACATTGTCTACTCTGTACTCTATAATGGAACTGTTACTCCACTGGGAGTTAAACATGGCCTGTGGACAAATGACTGGAATTTAAATCCTGATTAAAGTCTCTGAGTCTCAAGTTTCCTTCTTTTTGAATGAAATAGTAACCTGTGTCTTAGAATTGTGAGGATTAATAATCTATAGAAATACTTAGAACAGTATCTGGCATTTTATGAGCACCCAGAAGTATGGGGTTACTTGATACACAAGCAACATAGACTATATCTTATGTCTTTTTTGTGGTGAAGACAAGAAGTTAAAGGTTTCCCCTGACCACACTAACACAGTTGCTGGATACCTGTTGTGAACACATTGTTAGACAAGAGAATAATAGATCTTGAGAAGGCAGAAGAGACTAAAATCCCTTAAAAGTGATTATGGAGAGACTTATTTTTTTTCTTTTATTGAGTTTATTGGTATATTTTAGGTATACAGTACAATTGCATTCATTATTGGAATCTTGTCCCTTTACATGACAGGTCTTGGTTCTCATTTTTTTCCCATTGACCATGCCCTCCCTTCATCCCCTCTTCCCCTCACCATTTAAAAACACTTTATTTCCATTTTTTCATTTTGTAATATTTTTTTTCTTTTCCCTTATTACCTTTCCCCTACCCTTCCCACTTTCTGTACACCTTTAGCCCTTTCTTGCTATTTCACATGGTCAATTATCTCATTAGGATCCTATGTACTATTATAGTTTTTTAAAACCAGAGAAACAATTTGGTATTTACACATGTGTGACTTATTTATTTCACTTAGGAGTATATCCTCAATATGCATCCATTTTCCTATGAATGAATCTAATTTCTCATTCTTTATGGCTGAATAGTATTCCATTTTATAGAAAAACCACATCTTCTTCATCCAGTTTCCAACTGATGGGCAAATGGGCTGTTTCCAAGTTTTAGCTATTACAAACCATGCCGCTGTAAACATAGGTGTGCATATATCACTGTGGTATGATTCTTTTAATTCTTTTGGAAAGATACCCATCAGAGGGATGCCTGGGTCAAATGGAACTTCTAGTCCCAGCTCTTTGAGGTATCTCCATATTGATTTCCATAGTGGTTGCACCAGTCTGCACTCCCACCAACAATGGAGAAGGGTTCCTTTCTCCCACAACCCTGCCAACATTTGTTATTGTATGATTTCTTGATAGCAGCCATTCTTTGTGGGGTGAGATGGAATCTCAGTTGTGTTTTCATCTGCATCTCTCGAATGACCAGTGATGTGGAACATTTTTTCATAGATTTACTTGCTGCTTTTACGTCTTTGTCTGAGAAATGTCTGTTCATTTCAGATGCCTATTTTTTGAATTGGGTCTTTATATTTGGGGGGGAACTGATTGTTTTGATTTTTTTATATATTCTAGATAATAGTCCTTTGAGGAGCAGCTGGTAAAAATTTTTTCCCACATTGTAGGTTGTCTCTTAGTTCCATTGCTGGTTTCTTTTGCAGTGCAGAAGCTTTTGAATAAGATGAGATCCCAGTTGTTGATTCTTTCTGCTAGTTTCCGTGCTACTGAGGATTTGTTCATAAAGTCTTTTCCTATGCCAATGTCTTTAAGGGTTCTGCCTAACTTATCTTCCAGCAAGTTGAGTGTCTCTTTTTTTAATATTTAGATCTTTAAACCACTTGGATTTTAATTTAGTGCATGGTGAAAGATAAGGGTCTAGTTTTAATTGTTGGCAGTTTGAGATCCAGTTTTTCCAACACCATTTATTAAAGAGGCTATCTTTCCTCCAGTGAGGATGATCAGCTCCTTTGTCAAAGGTGAGACAGCTGAGTACATCTGGAGTTTTTTTGTGTGTGTGTCTTCCAGTCTGTTCCACTGAGCATCAGGTCTGTTTCTTTGCCAGTACCATGCTGGCACATTATTACAATGGCTTTGTAGTAGAGTTTCAAATTGGGAATTATTATACCTGCTGCCATGTATCTGTTGACTAGAATGGCTTTTGCTATTCTAGGACTCTTATGGTTCCAAATGAATTTTTGGATTCTTTTTTCTAGTTCTGTGAAATATAGTGTTGGAATTTCAATTGGCATTGCATTGAATCTGCATAGCAGTTTTGGTAGTATGGCCATTTTCGCTATATTGATTCTTCCTACCCAGGAGCAGGGGATATCTTTCCATTTTCTTATATCCTCTTCGATCTCTTTTTTAAAGAGTGCTGTAGTTTTCAGTGTTGAGGTCTTTTGCTTCTTTTGTTAGATTTTTTCCTAGATACTTCATTTTTTTGGATGCTATTGTGAAAGGAATTGTTTCCCTAATTTCTCCCTCAGTGACTCTTTGTGTACAGGAAGGCTATTGATTTTTGGGTGTTGACCTTGTTTCCAGCTACTCTGCTAGAAGTGTCAACTAAGTCTAGATGTCTTTTAGTAGAGATTTTTGGGTTTTCAATGTAGAGTATCATTTCATCAGCAAATGACTGTTTAACTTCTTCCTTTCCTATCTTTATTGCTTTAATTTCTTTCTCTTGTCTAATTGCTATGGCTAATGTTTCCAGAACTATATAAAAGAGGAGTGGTGATAGTGGGCATCCTTGTCTTGTTCCTGATTTTAACATGAAGGTTTTCAGTTTTTGGCCATTTAATATGATGTTGGCTGTTGGTTTTTCATAGGTAGCCTTTATTAAGTTAAGGTATAGACCATCTCTTCCAATTTTTTGCAGGGTATTTATCATGAATGGGTGCTGAATTTTGTCAAATCCTTTTTCTGAATCTATCAAGAGGATCATATGATTTTTATGCTTGACTCTGTTAATATAGTATATTACATTTATAGACTTACGTATGTTGAACCATCCTTGCATCCCTGGAATAAATCTGACTTGGTCAGGAATTATGATCTTTTTGATGATACTCTGTATTCTGTTTGCTAGTATCTTATGAAGGTTTTTTGCATCTATATTCATTAAGAAGATTGGCCTGCATTTCTCTTTTTAGTTGCGTCTTTTCCTGATTTGGGAATGAAAGTGATACTTGCTTCCAGGAATGAGTTTCTAGGTATTACTTCTCTTTCAATTTCATTGAAAAGTTTGAAGAGTAATAGCAGTAATTCTTCTCTAAATGTCTTGTAAAATTCAGCTGTGAATCCATCAGGATCTGGGCTTTTCTTTGTTGGTAAATTTTTAATTACATTTTTGGTTTCATTGATTGTAGTTGGGTGTTTAGAATATTTTTATCTTCTTTGTTCAACTTTGATAATTCATAAGTTTCTAGAAATCTGTCCATTTCTTCTGTGTTTTCCATTTTGTTAGAGCACAGGCTCTCAGTAGGCATTGATTATCCTCTGAGCCTTTTCTTTCCTTTTTTTTGATAAAGTTAGCTAAGAGTTTATTAATTTTATTTATTCTTTCAAAAAAGCAACTCTTTGATTCATTTATTTTTTGTATTGTTTTCTTGCTTTCCATTGCATTGATTTCTGCTCTTTATAATTTTCTCTGCTATTGGAGCTTTGGGTTTTTCTTGCTATTGTTTTTCTAGGAATCTAAGATTCATCATTAGGTTGAGACTTAACTTTTTAATTGACTTATTTTCTTATTTTTTGCCATCCATTGGAATCAAACGCAGAGCTTCCTGCATGCCAGACAAGCTTTCTCTCACTGTCTGTTTCCCCAGCTCTTAAGACTTCAGGTTTTCTCTCTTCCTTCTTGATGGGTCAACAAATTTACCAAGCAATTATTGAGTTTTACTATGTGTTAGATGTTATTCTAGTCCTAGTTATTCTAATGTCCTGGTGACATTAGAAGGAATCAAAACAAAAGATACGTGCCTGCTTTCATGGAGATTATATTTTAATTAAAGGTGAAATATAAGTATGTGAGATGGTAATATGGCCATGGAGAAGAATGAAGCAAGAGTAGAGGGCCAAGGAGTGAATATACACGTGCAGGTATGCATGTGCATCTCTGTCTAGGGTTGTGAGTTGCAATTTTAAAAGTGAGGGTTGGGGGAAGATCTTACATAGTGTGGTCCATTGAGAAGAGTCCTGAGGGAGGAAAAGGAAAAGCCACACCAACATCCGGGGACAAGCTTTCTAAGCAGTGAACTCAGAAAGTGAAAGGTCCTGAATATTGGAATTCAGAGAAGAGTCAGGATGGGGAGAGAAATTTGGGCTTGTCAGTGTACACATGGTATCTGAAATGCTGAATTAGATAGAGAGTGATTTGGAAGCTTGACCTTCTCCCACCACTTTCCACCTTAGGTTCTTTTCTTTTATTTTATTTTCCTCTACCCAGAAGGGCAAATTGTCTTGAGTTATCATTTGGCTTGGGAGTGCAGAGGAGGTATATTCTACTTTTCTCATTTTTGAGATGTAATCAGAGAAAACACTTAACATTAGTAAGGGGGAGGAGTCTTGATGTGGTTTTGTGATCAGATCATGATCTAAGTGAAAAGTTGGAATCTTATTTTCATGCCCCTTTTGTTGGCAGTATTTCTTTTGCATAAACTATATACCAATTAAAGACACACACACACACACACACACACACACACACACACACACACATACCCGCACACCCACCCATGAATAGCCATACAGACCCTGCACTGTGAGCCTGTGCTATGGAGCATCCATTCAGAACCTGCCCCACACAGGGAAACCCTTCAGTAAAGTGTAATCTGAATTGAATGTGCCTTAGTATAGTGAATGAGGACAATTGACAATGTCTTGGTTGTATGGCTGTGGGATGGAGCACTGAGAAGATGGCCCAGGGTACTTGCCCTCAGTTCTTTGCTTCTGCAGATCTCTGTGACACGTTTAGGAGGGAAAGAGGGGGGGTCAAATCTTCTTCGCTGTCACCTGAACATTAGCAGGTATCCCATATTCCCAAAATTAGAGTCTCTTGTAGGCTTAGATGTTGGCTTTTCCACTCATAGAAATGTGCACATTTTGAGAAATAGATAAATCATTTTTGGTGTTTAGCAGAGTGTCTTTTTTGTTGACTAGTATCTGTAAACAAATATATCAGTGACCCTTAGAGGGCAGCTCCATTGCAAGAGCTGAAAGCATTAATAAAAGTTTAAATCAATGTTTTATTAAGAAATCAGCAGTGGGTAAGAAATTAGATCCTCCTTTTCCTGAAGTCTTTTGTTGTGTCTCCATACTCCATTGGTCTATGGGTCAGGAAACTCTTCAAGTTATAGGTCAGATGATAACATGTGGCAATTCCACTCTGTACAAATTGGCTTGTTCTTAGGCACCCAGAGTAATCTTCCTACCCCCAGATAAGCTACTAGCTAATGTGGATCATGAGGTTATCTTTTCTTTTCATGTAAAAATTTTGAAGACTATCTATCAAATGTGAGAAGTTTATATACAGAGAGGAAGGGTTTGGCTCTTGCTTTGTAATACAACTGTAGCATGAATAAGTGAGAGAGATTGGATTCATTAAGACTCATATTCACTTAGCCTTGGGTGCCTAATAGAATAGTTTTGTAGGAGATATGTTTTCCTATTTGGGTTCATCTTGAAATGTGGTAAAATTAGAAAATGTTATTTATATAGCCTAGCAAAATCTAAAGTATTTCCTCTGGATAATCCCCAAATAACTTCAATACAGACAAATTAAAATGTTTTATTGAGAAGATTTTTAAAATTAATGGCCCTGTTGGACTCAGATTTCACAGCATATACTTTTAAATTATTAGGTTTTGAGCAAAAAGAATTCCAGGAGAGCCCCATTAACCTTTCAGAAAACATACATTCCCATCCTAGTTGGAATGTAAGGAACATAAGTAACATTCAGACACAGGGAAGAGGTAAACTGAGGATTAGTTTTTTCTCCTTTGACACTCCTTTTACTTCATGGTTCCATTTCCTCTGTGAGGAGCAGAACCAGAGGAGTATTTGAGTCTTAGCAACTAGCAGATCCTTTAGCAAGGGCTCAGTGGAAGGCACCACTAGAGGCAATATTTTATTGAATCGACTCTGGATGGCTTACACCAAAAAATCTGTTCGTGTTTTTGAAAAGAAGTAGCTCAGCCCTCTTTGGCTTTCTTGACTTCCAGGGTAGTCTCTCAGGATTTTTTTTTTTTATGGGAGCTTAAGAGCCCATAAATTTTACAGATGTTGCTTCTGACAACATAATGAAACTATGCTGGGCAGGACTGCTGTTGAAAACTACTTAGGATTGAATTTCTTATCCTGACCTCTTCCTAAGAAAACTTCCATGCCCAGTGGTCTTCTCTGTAGATGGTTCACTCTCTGAAAGGTCAGCTCAGGGCTGCTCACTGTCAGCTGCTGCAGGCTGGTTTTAGTTATGTTTCATATTTCCTGTAGGTTAGAAGGAACATAAATGACTTCCTGTGGCTTCCGGCCTGAGTAAGGAAGTAAAAGTGAAACTTTCATTAACCTTATGACTTGATGAAAACCATTGTTAAGAGATTCAGTAATTGTTAGTAATGGAACTTAAAAGTAAGTTTTTAAATGATAGTCAATAAAGAAAATATTCTCAAGAATAATGTAAACTTTATACACTCATATTCGGGGAATGTATCAGTATATCTGTGTATAGTCCTTAATGTTTTATCCATATAAGTTTTGTGTTAATATTTAGTGGAACAGGAATTAGCACTATGTAGATGTAAATCAACAGTTAGTATTACTTGAAATGCTCACAAACTTTGAAGATTGTAAACTTTTTATTTAGTGATTGATCTTATCAAATTGGTGTTATTTATTTAAAAAATATTTTATTATGAGATCTAAGGATTCCTGTTTTCATCTTCCACAGTTAGTACTGATATGGTATATTGTGTATGAATGGAAAAAATATGACCAACAAAATTGTCATTCAGACAAGGCAACAAGAAGTCATGAAGGAACTAACTCTTTTTTAAATGTAGATGTAGCTGTAGAAAGAACATAGCTCAGGAAAACCTGCTGAGCTTGATGGCATTGCTTTTATTCCCACAGTTGGGCTATGGACTTCTTTCCACTTCATTTTTCAATTTGAGAGGTGCAGTTAATTTTAATCATGCAAATTATATACTTTAATATTTTATGTGTAGGTCAAATAGGTATGGTACTTAAGTCTAATAATCTATGCACAGTAGTCAGAGTTTTTAATTTTCCAGTTAAAATGTTGATGAAATAGCCATTCTTTTAAATTTTTTTTTCAGCTTTAATTGAGTTTATTGGTACATTTTAGGGATACAGTACAGTTACATTCATTGTTGGGATCTTGTACCTCTACATGACAAGTCTTGATTCTCATTTTTTCCCCTTACCTCTGCCCTCCCTTCACGCCCTCCTCCCCTCCCCATCTACAAACACTTTATTTTCATCTTTTCATTCTCTCACATTTTTTTCTTTTCCCTTTTTACTCTTCCCCTACCCATCCCACCTTCCCTACACTTTTAGCTCCTTTCTTCCCATTTCTAAATGTCAGTAATCTTATTAGAACCTTATGCATTGTTGCAGATTATTCACACCAGGGAAACTATTCAGTATTTACACATGTGTGACTTATTTATTTCACTTAGGAGTATATCTTGGAAACTGGATAAAGAAGATGTGGTTTTTCTATAAAATGGAATATTACTCAGCCATAAAGAATGAGAAAATAGATTCATGCATAGGAAAATGGATACATATTGAACATTCTTTTAAATTTTAATTCTTTTCTTTAGTGTCTTTTCTTTTGTGGACAGTGATGATAATTAGTTGCTTTACTACATTTGGGTTGTTTTAGTGATAGAAAGCTTATTAGAGAATATTCTGTATTATAAATCCCAAGACAATTCTGAAACTTTATTATTTATTCTCTGTATATAATTATTTTTAGTGCAATAAATTAATTTTAGTTTATGTCTAAGGGTTTTGCATTTTAGAACATTTCCAAGCAATCCTTTCATGTTTTCTGTTTTACCTATTGCCAGTATCTATACAAGACTATGAGAAGATCAATATCTGTATATGCAAATAGCAGCAGTTCTTGAATTTTAGTTTCACAGTAGCTTCTTTATATGATAGTGAAATTTATGAATATATATTGAATAAATGAATTCAAATTTAGGACTAGTGAGTGCCTAGGACTCACTTGGAAATTCTTCAACATTAATAAGGGAACATTATTTTTAAGTGAGTGAGAAGTCATCAGTATCATGCATGGCAAAAAGATAAAGATAATTGTCTTCAGTTGATGGGAAGTGGCTAATAAAGTAGAAATTGAATAGGAATTTGAAAAATACAACTTTTGTTGCTAAGTAATAATAGCATTTGCAGGTAAATATTGCTGCCAGAGTTTCTCTAAGGTAATAATTATTTGGGAGTAGAAGACCAGAGTCCAGTGCCATTGCAGTTCTGCTCAAAAGGATTTTTGTTTCTACATATGAGTTCATTTTCCTTTATTTCACAAAGTCCTTAAATATTTTCTCATACATTCTTTGCTATATGCTATAAAAATTCAGATGAGATGTATTATTGGCCATGGTGATAGAAGTTATAGATCTGTAATTTTTGGTCTCCTATCACAATTTTATAAACACCTCCTCAGTAGCAATTCCCAGGTGAGGGTAGGGTTGCATTAGGGTGAATTATAAATCATGTTAAGTTATACAGGAACCTTCTGCTGTTTTCCCTGGTCATGATATTTTAAGTCTGTAATGTTGTGTTCTTTGACTACCTTTGATTCGTGTCATTTTGGGTTTAGCTTCATTTTGTCATTTCTTCATATTTTCCCATTCACTTCTTCTCCCACCATGGTATTAATGGTAATTTACCTGACTGCTAATACATATGTAGTAGCTTTGTCACTTGCTGGAAGCATATTTGTTGGGCACCCATTATGTGCCTGTCACTTTTCCAAACTTAGGACAAAGAGTGGTGAACAAGAGCCCAAATTCCTTGCCTTCCAGATATTAATCTTCCAGTGCGAATAGAAGAATGGTAAGGGGTGAGAACAATTTTCTGCTACACAAGCAGTTAAATCATTGTGAAACTTCAGACTGTGATAAGTGCTCTGAAGGAAATAAGGTGGTGTGATTTAGATGAATACGATGTCAGCAGGCTACTTGAGAAAAGAGTAGTAAAGGAAAATGTGTTGGTAACATGTGAAGGCCTGAGTGATGAGCAAGAGCTCATCATTGGGGGGAACCAAAGAGAAGAAATGTAAACTAAGGAAGGAGGAAATGCAGAGGCCCTGAGCAAGAATAACAAAGGTAGCTTGTAGGGAAAGGAAGGACACTAGAGCAACTGGAGAATAATGAGCAAAAGGGAGAATAACACAGAAAGCAGGTTGGAGAGATAGGGAGAGGCCAGCTTAGGGAAGAACTTAAGCAGACCATAGAAACAGTCTTAGAAGTGGAGGTTGTTGTGAAGGAAGGTGTATTGGTCAGCTTTCCCATTGCTGAGACAAAATACCAAACAAATACTCATGAATTGAGGAGAAGAGATTTATTTGGCTCATGGTTTCAATCCATTTAGTTGACTCCAAGGCAGAAGTAGTATGACACAAGAGCCTGGTGGAGGACAGCTATTTAATCCTTAATAGCTAAGAAATGGAGTGAAGGAACCAGAGACAACAATATGCTTTTTTAGGCCTTGACCCTAGTGACATACCTCCTGCAGCCAGGCCCCACTTCCTAAAAGTCCATTACAACCTCATCATTGGGTTCATCCACTGATGTAAACAGCAGCACCCTGTTATTCAGCCATCTCCAAAAACCACCTATGAAGCTGTGAGGCTTTGAAGGGACGTATGTAATCCAAATTGTAACAGAAAGTTACTGGGGAGTTCTCTCTGGGTCAGTAGCTGTGAGGGAGGGAAGATGGAGAACTGGACAGAGTGAGGAATTGAAACTCTTGCTCATCACTCACGCTTCACATGTTATCAGCACATCTTCCTTTACTACTCTTTTCTCAAGCAGCCTGCTGACATCGTATTCATCTGAGTCACACCACCTTCTTTCCTTCAGAGCACTCATCACAGTCTGAAAGAGCCCAGTCTGTCTTATGGCAGGCTTTTGGGCAGGATGGCTGTTCATAATTGTCCTTTAATTGTTTTTGTAGAAGGAGGTCAGGCCTTTATGGCCATGCCAAGACTGCTGTTAAAAGCAGTCATGATATTCACCAGGATTGCTCCCTTTAACCAAGGCAGCTCTCTGGCAGAGAGAGCCATTCCTGAAGAAAGTACTCAGCTGAGAGCCAGCTGTCTCTAGCAGCTAGGGAAAGAACTTGTGAACAGTGTGAGTCTGAAGAGTGGTACCACTACATCTATGGCATTGCAAGAAAGAACTCCATCCTGAGGGTTTAGCTTGTTTACAGTAACAGCCTTAAATACTTAATAAATAATTGAGTTGGCAATAGATTCAGTTACACAAATATACATAATTGTATGTGTGTAAAGTTTTTTCATTTATATATGCATTTGTGTGTGTGGAATGGAGGGTATTCATCATCAAACAGCTTTGTCCTTGTTCAGGGCAAGCTGAGGTAGGACAGAGAAAGCAGAGTACCAGATAAATTAGAAAATAATTTACATATTTTTAGCCTTCCTTCTTTTCCCCCCTCTATCCCTCTTTTGTTGTACCTTATCCTTTTTTGACCATTTTTTCAAATGTGTCCTCCCTTATGTATTTTTGTTTCTTCTGTCTCCTGTGTAGGTTTACATGTGTTTACTCTTTTCCCCACCCCATGTTTTATTTTTTTTTTTGAGGAGGAGGAGGATGTGAAACCAATTTTGAGAGACATTGAGACAGGGTTAGAAATCCATCTAACCTTTTCATACACAAAGTGATGCTAGGTTGCAGAAGTTGCTAGTCAGGGGTAACATGGATTTGGGAGACACTGCAGAGTCAGAAAGTTGGCAGTTCCCTGACTGAATTGTGAATTAAGGGAGCAAGGAATTAAAAGGAAGGGGAAGTTAAAAGGGAAAGGAAGGAGGAGGCTCCTGAGGAACCTTGTAGGACAGCCCTGTGAAGGCAGACATCCATCCACTGGAGATGTTTAGAATGAGAAGAGGTCAGGCTGGAGATCTGAAATTTAGAAATGTGCTGCAAAGGTAATTGAGCAAGAGATGAAGGTTACTGTGTTATTTCCAAAGTAAAACACATAGAACTGAAAGCATATCATTTAATTGGAAAGCGGTAGAAAGCTGTTTTATTCTCACACAAGTGATGGGCATAGTTTGAGAATTTTCCTCTTCCTCATAGGACTTCTAAGCACAAGTAAGTTTGTTTAGCAAGAAATTCCAAGGAAAACATTGTATAGAACTTGTGTGGACACAGGTAATAAAATAGAACCTTTTATTTTACCTCATGCTGCTTTCCGGTGAAAAGAGTTTTGTACTGCTTTGCAATCTACAGAGTTTTGATAGATTACTGTGAAGTGCAGAATCTTCTGGAAGGCTTTTAAAGATGAAACATCTGAAAGCACTCAATCACAGTAATGAAGAGAATTTATTGCTTTTTCTTTGCTAAGTCTGATCTACCTGGTGTTGGTTCTACTTGAACTTTTTCATTTATTTTTCATTTTGTAAATATCAGCATTATCTTGTCATAGCACTGTAGAAGTGTTAATTTGTGTATTGTCTTATAACAGAGGACCATTTAAAAATCACAGTTTTGGGCTGGGATTTAGCTCAGTGGTTCTGCCCCCTGCCTTGCAAGCACAAGGTCCCAAGTTCAATCCCTGGTACAAAAAAAAAAAAATTACACATTTTTATGTGAGAGTCTCTATGATAATTGAACCATGAAGGAATATGAGAGATGGAGCTTCATGATTTAATATTTCGTCTTAAGGGTAAAGAGAATATGAATATCCCATTTGTGTTTGGCTGCTTCTATGTTACTGACAAGAACTATCAGAAGGTACCCATTTTCACCTGGCAGGTGGACGTCTGGATGTTGAAGGAATTCTTGAGTTTCTTATTCCTTATAAAGTGTATGCCAGATAAAGAGCTTTAGAGAGTGAAAGGTTTCCTTGTTCAGCCACAAGACAAACTTACTATTTTCTTTAGCAAACTATTTATTACTAACCTTGCCTGATCATGTTAATTCAGAGTTGGAAGGCAAATGACCATCCGACCATTTAGTCACAAGTGCTCCTGAAAAAGGGACTAACAATTTTCTAGATTATCAGTTTTTATCCTAGTTGGTTAAACCATTTGAATTGGATTATATATTGATGGCCTGACTTTCCCTTAAGATGTTTTGTGACTGTAGCCCACAGAAAATGATATGTGAAGCCAACTGATGTTTAGTCAATTAGAAAACCTCCCATCAATGATTTTGTGTGACATTGTACAGCTAGAGGTTTCCCTATTGTTGATTATAGCCTAGTAATGATTCATAACAGAATATCTTGAAACATAGAAAATGGTTACTGCATGCTCAAAAATACATTTTTCTCCACTTCAATTAACGTGTGACTGAAATTCTCACATGAAAACTGATAACTTTATTTCATCCAAGTAAGGTATTCAGAGAGAAGGGAAAGATTCTTCATAATTTCCAGAGCTCTGATTCAGAAAGGTCACAGTGGTTCAAACTTGAAGAGAGTGCTCCTGGCTAGTTCTCAGGTGAATTTTGTGAACATTTTATTATATATGTCATATGTATTTTTGCTTTCTTGGAAACTTGTAACCATTAATCTTAGTTTCCTACTTTGAAGTTTTTGGGTTTTTTTCTTCTGCTTCTATTATGTTTTAAAATACTTTTAAGTGATAATCATTTATGCAATTTGGTATTTTTGTGAGCACACATACCTGCATTGAAAATAAGAAAGAGGCTTATTAAATGTACATTAAAACATGTGAAAGCTTGGCATAAAATCTCACCAGCATAGATAAGAATACAATCATGTGGCACAAGACTGTAGTTTCAGCTACTTTGGAGGCTGAGAAATCCTTTGAACCTGGGAGATCCATGGGCCAGAGTGGATACTGTAACAAAGCCCAGTCTTAAAATATATATATATATTTCTCATTGAAAAATCAGGCTGAAGGCTTTTTTTTTAACCTTAACACTCATATTAAAAATATATCCAAAGCATAGTAGGAATTCAAGTGGTTGGTGTGGCTCTGAATGTTTGCAGATTGAGGGAAGAAAGTGATTCTACAGTAAGTTTGTGCTTCCAGCATCAAAAGTGTGATGAAAATGATCTTTAAAGAAGATTTGAGGGTTGGGGATTTAGCTCAGTAGTTTCACTGCCTGCCTCACAAGCACAAGCTCCTGAGTTCTCTCCCCAGTACCAGAGAGAGAGAGAGAGAGAGAGAGAGAGAGCCTAAAGAAATTTTAGGATTATTATGAAAAAGATAGATTAAAACTTTGTCACATTTATTGTTAACAAAAAGAACAAAACATTTTCTTTAGTACCATAGCTGATTTGGATATTCTTACAGAGAATTGAGAAAAGGCATAGAGATTAAAACTAGTAAAGTGTACTGGGGGTGCTCTTTTTGTATATAAATCCCCCTATTTGTACTTTATTATTTAAAAATGAAAAAATTTTGATAAATTCTGCCCATTTTAAAATTCAACGTAATATACACTTTGGCATCAAAAATGTTTAGAATTTAGTGCATTTCAGGGACTTAACATTTGTTTTTCATTTATTTTATTTTTTAAATTATAATTTTCATAAATGTCCCTATTCCATACACTTTGGGATATTATCTGATTTTTTTCTTCCAACTTTTAAAAATAATTTGTAGAGTGAACTTTCTATTCTTCCTAGGTTCATGAGTTTGCTATTTACAGTGTGTATACTAAATTAAATGTTTGTTCAGTGACATAGGGTGATGTCAGGGATGCTTACATGTGATAATGGTTTTGGAAAACCATTTGGAAGATGCTAATAGAAAAAAATTGAGCTTCAGTTTAGAAAGGCTACAGGACTGGGAGAACTTTGGTGTTTTCTCTCTCTCTCTCTCTCTCTCTCTCTCTCTCTCTCTCTCTCTCTCCCTCCCTCTCCCTCTCTCTCTCTCCTCTCTCTCTTCCTGAAGAGTGTCAACAGAGTAAGAGACTTTGTTCAGCAGCATTTGTCCAGGGAGCCAGCACTAGCTCTGGGAGAGGAAAAGCAGGCTGTCTTGTGGAGAACCGATCACCCTCTGTGGGACAGAGTGGGCCCTGCTTCTCTAATTGCTGCAGCTCTGCATTATTTGAAACTGACCTCAAGATTTTGATTTGCTCAGTTTAGTTTCAAAAGTAATGGCAGTATAGCATTTTGAGCCCTAAATGTTATTTCTAGACAAACAACCAATGCTGTTTTTCTGAGAAATAGAGTTTTAGGATTTTAAAAGGACTTTTTGGTAAATACTTCTGAAGTTTTTCCAGTAACAGAGACTTTTTGGGCAGAAAAGAGAGGTGGGAAGCACTGCTTCCTTGCTTCGAGCTGACTGCTGTCTCAACACTGTGACTGAAGGATCACAGGTACATCGTCTTCCTCTTACCCTTACTTTGCAGTGTCCCCTTGTATCCAAAGAAGGGAGAAGCATTCATTCTTTTCAGTCATTTATCTTTCAGCTTACTAAACTTCAAATTATAATTTCATGTACACTGAGTAAATTGTCCATAGGGAGTATATTTGTGCTTATAACTTTTAACCTACATATCTCTTAGTTTGCCTAAGAGATTTGGAGAAATATGCAGACACACAAGATTGGAATGTATGAATAGTAACTTTTTATGTATATTTTAGATAGTATGTTAATTATGACATCATTTGATATAGGTACCTATACGGAAGAAATATACTTAGGTTCATTTAACTTTTAGAGGTACAGTTTTCATTAGTCTCCTAACTGAAATTCTTGCCTTTTCTTATTCTATACTCTACCATCAACTCTGTTTTTCTAAAATAACAATGATATCTAGCATGTTTGTATTACTACATGACAATCATTGTTCTGATTGCTTTTATGTGCAAATCTTCCAGCTACCTCACAGAGTTGATACCATTATTTCTCATTTTTCAGAAGAAACTGAATGAGGTACAGCAAAGCCAGGAAGCCTGACCATTGGAGGTGGTATTTGAAAACAGGCAGCCTAACTCTAGATTTTGAACACTTTCACTGCCCTATTATTAAAACCTATGTTTACTTGAGTAGAAAGTCCTAACGGTGTAGCACAGGATTAGCTTATCAGTCCTCTGCAGCAGCCTGTCTTATTTTCAGTCAGAGTTTCCTGTGCAGGTGGTGGAAGATTTTGAGCTATTACATCCACTTGAAGTAGTTTCTCTCTGTCTTTGTATGATATGAGATGAGTGGGAAAGTATTAGTGTATACAGCCTACTCCTTGGCACTGAGATCACCAATTAAATGTCACGAAATGGGTAAAATAACACAGACTACTTGTGCTTAGGATATTTGCTCCTCAGATTTCTGTTCACTGTAATTTAGAAAGTCTAGATGTTGGAAAAGCATTGACTAATTCCCTGTTACTCTCTTTTATTCTGTTTTCTGGATTATGGATCAGCTGCCTCAAGCAAATTTAGGGTAGCTGGCACATGATTGTATGTGGTGAAACTAATAGCCTTTTATTTCTTGAAGTAAAACAGAATCCAGTCACATTTATTACAGTCACAGAGCTCCATATACTCTAGCCCTTCTTCAACAGCAAAGAGCAATAATATCACAGGAAAACTTTTCTTGTTTACTGAATGAAATGCTAAGATGGTACAATTCCTAATTATAAATTAGATAAATACCAAATTAAGATTTTTTTATGAATTCAGCAGAGAGAGAAAGAGAGAGGGAGAGAAAGATTGATAGAGAGATTATAAGAGGGTGTAAGGTCTTTGAATTAGTACAGGAGAGAGAAGGAAGAAAGTGACTGTTTACAATTGCTTATTTTTTGTGTGTTGGAGTAGAAGTTAAAGCAAAATGGCAGTGATATAAATTATGGATTTGAATTTAAAAACTTATGAATTAAAATATGCTAACATTCTACAACAGAAAAATTAATGGAACTACCATTTTAAATTCAATTTGTGAAAATTTGAGTAATTCATATATCGAACTTTAAGACAATGTAAATGCTTTGAAGAAATTGCTTTGTTAAATGCATACGTGACAATGAAGTATTGCTCTTCTTCTTATATCAAACCATATAAAACACTTAGGTTGGTTTCTGTAATTGAGAGTTTCATGGGTGTACTCTATTTCTTGAAGTTACTCTGTCTTAGTCACTTTTCTGTTGCTATAATACAATACTAGAACATGGATACTTTAAAAGCAAAGAGGTTTATGGAACTCCCAGTTCTGGCAGTGTAAGAGTGTTGTGTTGCCATTAGCTTCTGGTGAAGACCTTGTGGAAGATAACATTACATGGCAGGAGCACACACAGAGAGGGGTCAGCAAAGAAAAGAAAGCATGAGAGCTAACCAGGAAACCCCAAGTCACTTTATAACAAACCATATTTTGGTCACCAATATAGTCCCTGAAGACCTAACTCACTCACATCCTCCAAGACCTCCCACTCAACCACATCTCTTCAAGAATTCATGACTTCTTAATGCTGTTCTATTAAGGTCTAAGCATCTAGCAGATGGATTTTTAAGATTCAAACCATATGTAACCATATCATTCTATAAAGCATTATTCTCTATCATGGAAATATGGAAAAGGATGCTCAGAAATTACCCCAAAAAGGAAGGGGCAAAGTGGGATTTAAGCTCAGGTGCATTACTCCTATACCAAATGCATTTTGGCATATCTCTGGGTAGAATTTCAGTTCTGAATACCAGCATCTTTTGAGCTAGCAAAAGTTAGTATTACAAAACTAACCAAAATGGAGCTGGAAAAGGCTGTTTTTAAAAATTAGATATGTCATCTGAAATATTTAAAACAAAAGTCATCCAAATAAAAGATTTATTCATATTTCAGTTATTTAAATCTCAAAAGGTTTTATTAATTGGTCGGTTCACCAAATTTCTCTCTACCATTGTTGTCCCCCACTTTAGGTTCTTTTATTTGTGTAGAAAGGAATGAACTCAGGATAAATCTGAGGTGAAAGTTTGTTACTTCGAGCTATTCTGATGTTTTCTATAGTTAGTGAATATCTCATATCACTTTATCTTTGTATTGAAGATGGAAAGTATATAGATCTCACTTTCATTATTTATACTGAAATATACATAAAAATAGGAAGAAGGAAAGGAAAGATATAAGTTAAGTTTAATTATAGCTAGCAATAAATCTGAAAGTTTGCTTCAGTAAGTACAATCAACATGGAGCTGAGAGATTTTGGGATCATCTAGTATTTCCTTAATGAATGATTATAGGAAAACTGTAGAGATCTTTGTGCTCCATTCTTTTTGATTTGTAATTTGGGGTAATGCTCTTTGTAACCTACCTATCTGACATGGAGATGAAGAAGATTAATTAGCCCATTACAGCCAAGTGCTCAAAGCTGCTCCAGAGAAAAAAGTTTGGTAAATCACACTCATCACTAAGAGGACTTCATCTGTGTCTAGTCCTGCACAGGATAGTGCCATCACTCATGCCCAATGGGAGTCACCAGCACTCAGGCCAAGGGTAGATTTCCTGTAACACACATAGAACTAGTTCTTCTGGTTCTTTCTTACAGGGTATAATTCTTTTTCTGTGTGCCTCAGTGTCCTCATCAAAGCTGCAGTCTATGGCAAGATGATCTCTAAGAAGGATTTGCTTCAGAGTTGCTCCAGTTGATGTCTTTTTGATGCTCTTGTCCCCACCTAGCTTCTAGAACCTATTAAGCTATTTTTTTAAAGCTCATTTGCTATGACAGACAGAGAGACAGGCCATTTAGGGGACCCTCAGAGAGGACTTTACTCTCTCAGAGCAGGCAAGGCCATTAGGAGAGGCTCCGAGTCAAGGTCAGCTTCAGCTACAGAGAGCTGGCGCTCAGAGGTCATGACCAAATAGAGCACCATCTTGATCAAACCCTGGGCAGACTCTGATGGGCAGACTTGGTGCAGAAATCTCTGCTGTTTTAAAATGTGTTTTTCACTCCACCTAATATTCCCTTCTTCCTCTTTCTTTTACTGTTCTCCCAATGAAATTTTATAGATTTTCCCTAAAAATATATTTCATCTTATGTGACGTCTATACATCTATTTCCACATAACCTCACCAGTGACCAGAATTTAAATATCTTGTGAAACTAGGAATAATAGAAGAGAAATCTTCAAGCTGGAAGTGAATAGGCTTCTTTCTAATGGAGTTACTTCATAGTCTATGACTTATTTACTTGGAAATTTATATTTTCATATTAAACAAAGAATAAAAAATATTATGCCCAAGAAGGAAATCTCAGTCACTATAAGGTGTGATAGAATTTTTAAATAGGATTGTTATCTAGAATTTTTTTTCATGGGATGTAAGTCCTTCTACAGTTAAGGTTGTTAGGTTTATTAGTGACATTTGTAATTAAGTCTAATCACCATTTTTAATACATTCTCACTGGCTACAACCACTGGCAGTACATGCATGAGTGTCCCATCGAGTAGCTTGCACCACCCCATGGGATTGTGCATGTCACCCAATGGGACAGTCATGCATGTACCACAAGTGGTTCAGAACTGCCCAGCAGCCAGACATAAGAATTATGGCCCCTTTGTGAACATGTTAATCCCTAAATAAATCATCCTTAATCTTTTTTTTTGAATTGAATTTTATTAGATTTTGGAAAGGAGCATCACATATCCAATATTGCTAGTTCTTTCTGGTATACATTAGAGCTACACACTTTATTCCTTAATGGGTCTTCCAAGCAAATCATTGTAAGTACAACAAAGAGGCTCTCTTTTCCTTTCCTCCATGTTTATTTCTTCATTCTTTTCCTTTTATTCCCTTCTAAATGATTTGGATTTGGTTATCTGTATCTTAAACTAGTAAATTACTATGAATTTGATCTTATAAAGAAAGTGGTACACTGAATGTTTCTAAGAAATTAGATTTTATACTGTAATGAAGAGTTGTTGATTCCTTAATTGCACTTAGCTTTTATTTTGCATTTAGAAATTTGGTTAAAAGTTTATGTGTCTTAGAAGATTTATCAAAATTCAACTATGTAGCGTTAAATTTTTTTCTTTATTGTCTTTTGTATATTATTGTAGGGTTTTTTTGTTTTTGTTTTGTTTTGTTGTTGAGTCTTAGTCTATGTAGTTCAGGCTGGCCTTAAATTCATGGCAATCCTCCTGCCTCACCCTCCTGAATGTTGGGATTACAGGTGTGTGCCACCATGCTCAGCTGTTATAGATGTTTTAATCCAGAATAGAAATATAGAGACTAAGGAGTATGTGATTAATTCTAGTGGTAGATTTTTTTCTTTTATTGAGTTTATTGCTACATTTTAAGTATAAGTACAGTTACATTCTTTATTGGGATCTTGTACCTTTAAATGACAGGTGGTTTTGGTTCTCATTTTTTCTCTTTGTCCCTACCCACCCTTCACTTCCTCAGTGGTAGATATTGAGGGAAGAATTACAAAAAAAAAAAGGGGAATGGGCCAAAGAGAGATATGTACTTACAAAAGAAGAATATATATTAATACAGAAGAGATTAAGAGGCTAGAAAATCCATACTGCTTTCGATTTTACTCACTATTTATGTTTTGGTCATTATAGTCAATTACATATCTTATGCCAGGCCTATGGAGCTTAATTAGGTCTTTAGAAATAACAACCTTTCATACTTCTTATTTGTTTTTTTCTTCTATCAATTTTTCCATCAGATTATGCAGTTTTCCCTGATGTTGCCCCATGAGAATCCCACCGCAGCATCATGTAAATGGCAAGAGTATTGGGAATAAAGTACAGTAATAACAAGGCACAGTACATAGTGTGTTACACCCTCAACATCAAACATAAGCACAAAATAGACCTCTGCTAAAGCAGTTAGGGCAGTGGCTGCTATGGTGTGGTAGGCAGGAGCTGGGCTATGGGGCCACAGGCTGCTGGCAATGTTCTGTTTTCCTATTGGAGTGTTGGCTACATGGATATGTGTTCTTTCATGAAAGATCATTGTGAATATATTTGTAAAATTTACAATTTCTGCTTTAAAAAACTGTTTTGTAAAATATTGGGCTCAGGCAATGCCCTTGGGCTCAATACCATTCTCCAAGCCTAGATCTTTAAGAATCATAGAATCATGGAAATGAAAAAGATCTTAGCTAAGTCTGCTGATGTTAGGAGGAAGAATAGATGGCCTGAAAACTCTGGAGTCTTGTGTTTCCAGTATGCAATGATTTTATGTTGAGAAACAGAGGAAATGGATGTTGAATGAGGGTGAGTGGCCCAGTATTTCATTAGAGCCTGCTAAAAAGCACCTGATCCACCTTTCTTCACTGTTTGAGTTCTGTTCACAGTGCAGTTAGGGTCCACCAGAGGAGTGTTTTTGTTTTAAAAGGAGATTTGAGTTCATAGTGTTTATGAGGATTTGTAATAGCAGCTCAGGGATTTTCTTCACTTACCCCTTGGATAACCTGATTTTCAGCTGACTGGGGCTATCAGATTATAGAATACCATTTATTTGAAATGACTATTGCTTTAAAATCCTTTTTTCATGAAAGTTATTCTATCAAAGAGCTATTCTTGCATAGCTGTTTTATAAGTTTAGATTAATCTTTGAAGTTTAAATCACTGTACTACTAGATTCTCTTATATAAATGTTTATGTACATTTCCCATTGAGCATCAGTATGGTAACACCTTAGATTTGTATGTACTCTGCCACTAAGAAATCCCGTTTGTTTCTTGTAAACATGAGGCTATTTTTATTTAACTGATTTATTTTTTTTTTAATTCAGGGCTCAGCATTCTCATCATTGTCAACAAATATGAATTTTTGAGCATTTCTTTGATTCTTTTCCTGTGGGCGGCGCTATTCAGGTGGTATTGTGTTGTCTTACTCTGACGGCAGCCTCCACTTTGATGGACCATGTTAGCTCACATCCTTGTGGCTCCAGAAGAAGGAAGCCAGACATTTTTACCAAGAATAGCCTTCATTCATTTTGTTTTACTTTCCTATTTGTCCTACCTTATTCCTGTATTCCTGAATTCATCTAATCAATATTTATCGAATATTTACTGTGCACCATACTCTGTCTTAGGTATTGGATATAAAATAGTAAGCAACAACAAAAAAACCACAGATCCTGATGTCGTGGAGTTTTCCTTGTTGCAGAGACAGATCATTAAAATAAAACAAAACAAAACAAAAACTTTAAGGTGGGTAGTACTGTAAAGAAGTAGAAATTGTGCTAAGTGTGAAAACTAAAAATAGGGGATTTGACCATGTTAAAATGGCTTTCTTGAAAGAGATATGAAGGATATGAAGAATGAGACAGAAAGGAGAGGTGGACATTTATTCAGCAGCTGGGATGGCATGTGCAAAGGTTCTGTGGCAGCCCACTACATTGTGCAGGGAAGTAGGGCAGAATATTATGATTCTCTCTTTAGTATATATTTTTGGCTGGGCTTCAGACAAGAAAGAATGCACGCAAATTCACTTAATACAAGATTTTTGCAACATGTTTAACCTAAATAAAATGAAGCCCCAAAGAAGCAGCTAATGTCAATCATTTATTAATGAATTGAACAGAGGAAGTTGCAAATAGCAACCAGATTACAGGAGGAGGCATAAAAAAGATAAGAGCTATTTTAGCAGGGCCTATGAAGAATTCTCTGAACCTAAACTTTTGTCCTTGATAGGAAAATTACTTTCTTTGTAGTATTGGGAGGGCATCCTTCACAAATTTTCCTTTCAGAAACAAAAGGGAGGTCAGAATGATCTTGTACCCATAGTTATTAAAGTACCTTTAATTCAAAATTATCCATATGCCAGAATGGTATATTTTAAACTCTTTCGATGTCAAATTTGAACAACTCAGTGGAGGCACGTATGACTGGATCAGAGATGGCCTGAGAATGTGGAAGAAATTAAGGAACAATGAGAACATATGGATGGGAAAAGTGGAGGAGTCTGTAGATTGCTTGAAAAAAGTCACTCAAGGCGGCACTGAACAAGTCATTTGGCAAAGTGACTAGTTAGTGTTAGGAGATTAGGATTTTTAACTTCTGCATTCTGGCGGAGGAGGACCAACTTTCAAGGAATGACTGAGAGTGGTAAATGAAATGGAGTGGAAATGTCGATCACCGGAGACAGGGAGGTCAAGGACCTGAGAGGCCAAGTGTTGGATCAGTTCTCTGAGTGTTTGTTGAGTAGCCCAGTGTGCTGGCAGACTTTCAGTGAAGGAGAGGCCTGGTGAGGTGCCAAGTCTTGAATAAATAAAGTAGATTGAATGGGGGTAGGGAAGAGAGAGGGGGAACCACTTAGTCTGCCAAATAAACATTTCAGAAGACTTGAATGGTTTATGTAGCAAAGTTCCTGGATTTTGTGATATTTTTCCATTTTTATCATATTTTGGTTATTATGTAGAAGTAAAGGAGCTTCCCCATATGGGTTGCATATTCTAAGATATTAGGAATTGTGTCTTAATCCTTTCTGTTGAACCTGTATAGGTCTTCTTGGCTACCCAAAGACAAGCGATAGATGTTAATGAATAAAGCATAGTGGTAAATTATGAATGAAGTAAGCAGTATAGCTACTTTAGAGGTAGATTGCTTCATTTTTATTTTTATACCAGTCTACAGATTTTATACATGACATTTTATCTCTGTGACTACAATTACTTTTGCATGTACATCATTTATATAGAAGTCTCATATTATTTCTTTCAAAAGTCAATCTTTTAATCAGAATAGTTAATTTCCTTCTGATTCCAAGGAGGGAATAAAATATTTACACAAATATTTTAAGGAGCCAATTAGGTCCTATTGACAGAAATTACACTGAGAGTAAATTCTGCTATGGTATGAGTGCTTTGTGTAGAAAGGATCACCCTGTGTTTCCTTCTCCACCAAGTCATGGTTTAAGTTCTATTATTCTCCATTCATTTATCAGGCCAGCCAACAACCTCTGTGTATCACCAAGTTGCGCAAAGGGGATTTAGATACTGTACAAAAGTGTGTAAACTCTGATTTAAAAGTCAAAGGATTGTGTTTGTGTGTGCTTAGGAAAAGATTGGCAGAAAGTGTGTCAAAACTCTTAACGATGGATGGTATATTTATGTATTAGAGTTTTTCCTTATTTCCTTTACTGACATATATTTATATTTTCCAGTTAGAACCTATGATTTATTTAGTGATATTTAAAAATAATAATAGAGGGAAATAAAACAAGAGTGGGTGAGAATGTGAGGAATTAGTTTGTGTGGAAGGAAAAGAGATTTCTTGGGTAGGAGGGAGGTGAACTGTGAAATGTGGGCTACACAGGTGTGGATGTTTACCGTGCACTAGATTCTGCTACAACAGACTCATGGTGGATGTTCTTTTCTGAGGCTTCTGCTCATAGTCCAGTACTTCCAGCTCACTTGGCAGAATTTCTGGAGTCTCAGGTTTTAAGGAGAAAATAGTCCAGGTTTGTTCTTAGTGTTTATGGTGTTTTATTGCCTGGGGAGTAGTCATTGATTGCTTTTTTTTCCACACAAAGTCCAACAAGCTCCTGGGACTTTCCTGGTCTCCTTTCAAGCTGTTGGGAACCTTGTTTGGACTCTGATAATATCTATGGATTAACACAAATCAGATACTGCTTTTGGTGTCACTCAGCAGACAGACACTTAGCAGGTGAGCAGTAAGTCTGCTAGTTTCTTGTGAGAAAACTAACTGCAGCCCTCTAGCTTTGTGTCTGGTGGCTTCAAACTTTGCCATCCAGAGGCAAATATCTTCCTCTTTCAGTCAATTTAGATGGTATTTATATTCCTCCATATTAACTGCATAGGGATCAAGCCAACAGAGTGCAGAATGTTCTTGCTTGTAGAACTGATCCTGTTATAATGCCATGCCAGTGACAAATTCATGTTCTAAAGGATGTAGCCTTTACTTGAGACAGCATTCTAGGTAAGAGATAAATATCCATTCTCAATGAGTGCTGAAGGATGACATCTGGAGTGACAGTAAGCTAAGAATACCACTCACTCAAGTCTGGAAATTTTGCCCTGCATTTCAGCTTCATTACAATTTCATTAACAGAGTAGATGAGCTGACATACTCATGAAGTGTGAGTTATTTAGATAAAAGTAACTGGAAAGTACATAGGTACTAAACAAATGCTTTTATATAATCAATGTAGACTGTCCTTTAGCTGTGCTTCCAAAGAGAATGGGCATGGGAGTCTGAAAGCAGGGGGTTGTGTTATGATTTTAACATGATGGTTTTCAGTTTCTGGGCCATTTAATATGATATTAGCTGTTGGTTTTTCATAGATAGCCTTTATTAAATTGAGATATAGACCATCTAGTCCACTTTTTTGCACGGTTTTTTATCATAAATGGGTGTTGAATTTTGTCAAATGCTATTTTTGCATGTACTGAGAGGTTCATATGGTTTTTGTCCTTGACTCTGTTAATATAGTATATTACATTTATTGACTTACGTATGTTGGACCATCCTTGCATCCCTGGAATAAATCTGATTTGGCCAGGGTGTATGATCTTCTTCATGACTCTCTGTATTCTGTTTGCCTGTATCTTATTAAGGATTTTTCATCTATATTCATTAAGGAGATTGGCCTGTAGTTCTCTTTTTTAAAGTTGGTTCTTTCCCTGGTTTGGGAATCAAAGTAACACTGACTTTCACTTATTTATTTGGAAGTATTGCTTCCCTTTCCATTTCATTGAAAAGTTTAAAGAGTAGTGGCAGTAGTTCCTCTCTAAAATGTCTTGTAAAATTCATTGGTGAATCCATTAGGACCTGGGCTTTCTTTGTTGGTAAAATTTTAATTACATTTTCAATTTCACTGATTGTAATTGGGGTTTAGCATTTTTTATGTTCTTTCTTCAACTTTGGTAATTCATAAATCTCTAGAAATCTGTCCCTCTTTTATGTGTTTTCCATCTTATTAGAGTACAGGTTTTCAAAGTAGGTTTTGATGATCCTCTGGATTTCTGCTGAATCTGTTATGACTTCAACTTTTTCATTCCTAATTGCATGGATCTGAGCTTTTTCTTTGCTTTTTTTGACAAGGTTATCTAAGAGTTTATCGATTTTATTTATTTATTTTTTAAACTCTTGATTTATTGATTTTTTGTATCATTTTCTTAGTTTCCATTGCATTGATTTCTGCTCTAATCTTTATAAGTTCCTCTCTTGTGTGATCTTTGGGTTTTTCTTGCTCTTATTTTTCTAGGAGTCTAAGATGCATCATTAGGTTGTTTATTTGAGCTTTCTGTTTTCCTAATGTGGGCATTCACTGCTATGAAATTTCCATGTAGAACTGCTTTCATTGTATCCTATAGATTCCTGTATGTTGTATTGACATTATCATTTATTTGTAAAAACTGTCTAATTTCTTCTTCAATTTCCTCTGTGACCCATTCATTGTTCAGGAGAGTGTTGTTCAATTTCCATTTGTTTGTGAAGTTCCTAAAGTTTTTTATGCTACTGAACTCCAGCTTGGTTGCACTTTCATCTGATAATATACAGGGGATAACTTTGATTCCTTTGCATTTTGTCAAACCTGTTCTATGAGCTAGTATGTGGTCTATCTTGGAGAATGACCCATGTGCAGCCAAAAAGAATGTCAATTCTGATTTTGTGGGTTGGAACACTCTATAAACATCTATTAAGTCCATATTTTCAAAAGCTTGGTTCAGTTCTAGTATTTCATTGTTGATTTTTTG
This sequence comes from Fukomys damarensis, assembly GCF_012274545.1. Lineage (NCBI taxonomy): Eukaryota > Metazoa > Chordata > Mammalia > Rodentia > Bathyergidae > Fukomys > Fukomys damarensis. The sequence goes on from NW_022900950.1 coordinate 22,814,958, forward strand.
CCTTGATGATCTGTCTATTTGTGGTAGTGGGGCATTTAGGTCCCCCATTACAATTGTATAAGTGCTTATTTGGTTTTGCATGTTCCTTAATATTTGTTTTATATAGTTGGGGTCATTATTATTGGGTGCATATATATTTATCATTGTCATCTGTTCCTCTTGAATTGTTCCCTGTACAAGCATGTAGTGGCCTTCTTTGTGTCTCTTAATCATTTTTGGTTTGAAATTTATGTCTGCATATACGATAGCTACCCCTGCTCTTTTCTGGGCTCCTGTCACATGGAGCTGTTTTCCATCCTTTCACTTTGTGTATAGGCTTCTTTTTGCACTAGGTGTGTTTCTTCTATATAACATATGGTTGGATTTTGCTTCTTAATCCATTCTGCCTGTCTATTTCTCTTGATTGGTGAATTGAGGCTGTTGACATTGATGGTTATAACTGATATGTACTGACTTATTATTGTAATGTTATTGTCCATAGGTTGACTCTTTTTAATTTTTCCCCCTCTCCCTTTAGTTTCTTGCCTTTCCTATTTGATTTGGTCTGTTGGGCCTCCTGGTGTTGTGACCTTCATTGTCTTTTTCTAGGATATTGTTTAGAATTCCTTGTAGTGCTGGTTTGGTATTCATACTTTCTCTGGTGGTCTTTGTCATGGAAATATCTTATTTCCCCATCCATTTTAAAAGAGAGTTTTGCCTGCAAAACTAAGTCAGCCTAGGCTGGAAGTTGTTTTCTTTTAGGACTTGAGATACCTCACTCCAGGCTCTCCTAGACCTGCAGGTTTGTGTTGAAAAATCTGCTGTGATTCTGATGGGCTTCCCTTTGCATGTGATTTGTTTCTTTTCTCTCATGGCTTATGGTATTTTTCCTTCTGTTGGGTTTCTGGGATCTTCATTATATGTGTAGGTGTAGATTTTTTTTTATTTATTATGGCTAGTTGAAGTCTTATTGCCTCACTTATCTGTATGTCAAATTCTTCCCCTCTGTTTGGAAAGTTTTCTGTCATTAATTCTGTGATCAGCTTTTTAAAAGTCATTTGTATTTTCTCCTGCTACTTTGTGGATTCCTATCAGTCTTCTGTTATTCTTATTTGCAACATCTAGGAGTTGTTGGATGGATTTCTTCTGATCCCTTACTGATTTTAAAAGACTTGTCTTTTTATGGTCACTGACTGCAATCCTATATTCTATACCTGAAATTCTATCTTCACATTCATTTATCCTGCTGCAAATATTTTCAATAGAATTTTTTATCTCCTTGATATCTGTTGGACTCTGTTTCATGGGTTCCATTTCTTTCCTGTGTTGAGCATTCATGGTTTCCATTTCTTTCTTATGCTGGGCCTTCATGGCTTTTATCATCATCCTGAGCATATCTATTTTTTTTTTTGTCAGTTTCTGTTCTAGAGTCTCTAATCATGTCTTTAACTGTTCTCACCATCTCTGCAGTTATTGGGAAATTGTTTCTGTTTTGAATTTTTGTAAAGCCTGACTGATCTGTTTTGTTACTTCCTGTGCTATGAGTTTACTGGTGGTTCACTGTCAGACTTTCCCACCTCATTTGCCCTAGAGTTTGCCATTGGTAAACTGGAAGTCTGTCTTTGTGTGTTGCTTAAGTGTTTTCTCATTTTTAGTTTTGTTGTTGGGTTGTCCTTGGTTTAATTCCTGGGTTTTTACTTAAATCTTCCTCATATATTTGTGGTTTAGCATTTGAGTCTCTAATGACTCAGAGACATTTTCATTTTCATAATATCAGAAAAGAAAACTCATTAAATAATTCACAATCCTTTATCCCATTTGATACAATCAGTAACACAAGAGGATCAAGCATATCTTACAAATTAACTATTTATGGTAACCATTAATCTATCATCTTTAAATCATGTGAATTAAATGAAAATCAAGCAGAAGCCCCAAATATGTTTATAGTGAATAAACTCTTCAATATAACATCTTTACCCTTTAGGATTGGGGCTTAGACAGAGTTAGAACAAGAGGAATAGATATGCAGAAGAATTGGAGAAGGTTTCTAGGGAATCCAGCAGACACAGGATGACCACACAAACTTTAGGAAAATGTTGAAGACAAGAGGGAAAAACAGAGTGCAAGAATAAGACAAGAATATAATAGTTTAACAGTAACAGGGACTCACTTTCCTTTTAATATATTGACCCTTGAGCAAAGGAAAATGAGACAAGAAAAGAGAAAGAAGTAAAAACAACAAAAGAAATCTGAATTAGGGCAGGAACAGGAACACAAAGGGAGATGAATTTTATGGGGGAGTAAGAGACTGAGTTGGAAAAAGAAAACAAAGAACTTTAAGAGTGGAATGAGGAAAAGAAGAAAAAGAATTTACACAATGGAATGAGGAAAAGAAAGCAGAAAAAGAATTTGAATGACTTTTTTCAGACTATATTCCTGCTATCACAATAGACAATGTGCAGAACTAAGTCCTTTAGTCTCAGCTAGCCAATGGCTGACCCCTGAGAGTCAGGCTGAATTTGGGCTAAATTAAACTCCCTGACCTCCTGCAGGGTTGAACTCTTCAAGGTTCTACTACAGGGTCCCTCTGCCCTTTCTCTGAACATACTCAAAGTTCTGGGAACATTGTGATCTCTCCAAATTACCAACTATGGAGATCTGAGGTGCCTTTATTTCAGTTGTTCACTTCTCTTCTATCTCCTGGAGCTCAGAAAAATGAGCTTTATGACCACCTGTGCCTTTGCAGATTGGATCCGAGAACTGACACAATCAGGATAACTAAGGGGTGGGGGGCATTGCTGTGTGGATATTGCAGAGGTACCCCCATGGCAAACCAATCCTCACCGGTTTGCTTGAGGCAGGCTGAGTGAGCACAGGATCCCTGCAAGGCAGCTGCCCTGGAACTCCACCTTCCACTTTCCATTGGATACAGACAGGCCAGTGCCTCTTTAATTATTAATATTCTCCAACTAATATCCTTATACCTTATGTGAAGACTTGGTTTTCATGATATTAATAATCACTTGAGATCTCATAGTTCAAAATGGTACTCTTGAGAGTATTATGGTCTGTGTGAATGCTCAATGTCCAAAATGGTATCCTGGAGGATTTTTCTGTCCTGTTTTTACCCAGCCTTAGCTTTAGCCTAGTAGCTTGGAATCTCTTTATTCCCACAAGGACATGCCCTTGTTATCTGCCTGCTTAGGGTACTACTCTCTGTTCCTCTGCTTCCTGGGTTGCTTTCCCATCTAAATCCTGTGATGACTCTTTTGAGACCAGTGCATGTCCCAGAACATGGCAGTGAGTGGTGCAGCCATGTTAGCAGAATGGTAGACACATAGGTACACAGAACCACTCTCATGAGAAGAAGGTGGAAAACACTATTCTGGATGTCAGCTTATGTGAGGAGAATATAAACAGATCTTCCTGTCCAGCCCCTCCCTTGATCTTATAAGGCTATTCAAAGTGTAGTAGCACTATTATATATCCTATGATGCACATTCCTCTGCACAGCTCTGCTCTTGTTCCTTGAATAAAAGTTCAGTTCGAGTTCCCCCTAGTCTAACACTCAGAACTACAAACAGCTTTCTAAGAGGCTTGCCTGTTAGGTAAGAGATGTTGTCATCTCATCTTTATATGGATGCATAGATATTCTACATGATCAGATATTAAACATATGTTTATATAAAATGTTTATATAAATTAATGTTCATAAATTTTTAAAAATCAAAAATATATTGTATAAATTACAACTGAACAAAAGCAGCATACATATTTTGTCTTATATTTTCATACTTTTGTGTAATGCATTGTTTTCATAACAGATATAACATTATACCTCTGAATGGATGTCATTATTGGGGTGGGTGAGGGAGAATGTCTTTCCTGAGGGACAGTGTAAGAATCATTTTATCCAATTTCATTACTCTCTTCATTCATAAGAAGTAAATAATAGTAAAGCTAGCAGCTTCCCCCAAACCAATTTTTATACAATAAATTATCAGAACAGCATTCATCTTGAATATGTCAATTGGTTGAATAAAAGAATATAAAATATATAAAACTAGTTAATTATAACATTTATACTTTAAAGCGTTTTTTGTATTTTTGAAGTATTTTGAGTATAATGTAAAATTGAGTAACTGTATTTGTCCATATGTTAATGTATTGATTTTTGTCTCTTTCTGACCATAGATATTAGTGGTTCTTCACACATTCTAGTTCCAGTGGCCTGGATAGCATAATTCTATCACTTTTATGGGAAAGAATTTTTTCCATAATGTCTCAGGGTATATGAAAAAGAATAATCTTTGATAGAATTAATTTAGCTATTTTAAAGTTGCACATATTTTTAGCAATAGTGATAATGATAATATAATCATTTTTTTCCAGATAACAGTACCTAGTAATAAATATTTTGTGCCTATTTTATGGGTGTATTTTTAAAAAACTTTTTTAGTTTTAATTGACACAATGTAATTGTACATATTTATAGAGTACAGTGTGGCATCTCTATACTTGTATATAATGTATAATGATCAGATCAGGACAATTTGTATACCTGTCACCTCAGATATTTATCATTATATTCTTTGTGTTGGATTTTTTTTTTTTATATAGACAGAATCTTGCTTTGTTGTCAAGCAGGCCTCAAATTTGAGATCCTCTGTAGCAAATGATGGAAACAGGAATGCAATTCTTGTCTGGGTTGTCTCTCCCAGTCTGTTCATGATTCTATAAAATAGGGACTTCATGGGTCTTTACTGTTTTGGAATCCATGGAAAATTCTATTTCCCCCATAGATGAAAGGAAGAAGGTAGAGTGAAGCAGAGGCTGGTTTTGTCCCGATGCAATGGACATTATATACAGGGGAGGGGATGCTCCATAGGGAACTGAGGATTCTAGTTCATAGAGAAGCAAAGTGGGGCTGACATCATAATTCATAATTTAACATGTGTGTGAGCTTCCTGAACTGAATATGCTGTGTAAAGATTTCTAAGGATATATTAGCTGTCAGCGTAGTCTATCTAAGTCTACCATGTAGAGAAGAAGGTCATCCTATATATTTGCGAAATCCTACTGACATATGCAGAAGTAATGGAGATTCACTGAGACCTGCTGTCAGAAGGAATCTAAGTCAGAGAAGTAAAGTTCAAATTTGTGGTAAGAGACAGTTCAAAATAAAAAGGTAAAATGAGAGTGTAATTTTCAATTATGGAATTTAAAAAATATATGTTGAATGAATGTGATAGATTTAAATTCACATACATCATATTTAGGAGTTCAAGATTTGTGATGAAGTTGCCTGGTAAATAAATTCTTCTAATTTACCGTGTGTGTGTGTGTGTGTGTGTGTGTCCATGTGTCCATCCTGCTAGGTATGGAACCCAGAGCCTCACATGCTAGGTGAGTTCACTATTTTGGGGGAGGTACTGAGGTTTGGACTCTGGACCTTGCACTTATGAGGCAGGTGTTGGAACCACTGAGCTAAATCCCTGACCCTTCACTATTTTTTAAATGTTATCGACTTACATAGACAAAGATGCCTCATTTAGTAAGACATAGTTTCTTTACCCCCTCAAAAAAATTCAAAATTTATTCCAGGAATAAATGTAACCTCTCAGTAGCCACTGTATAGTGCTCCTAAACACATGCAAAAATCCTGTACCTGTTTTTGTTTGTTTGGTTGTTTTTTGTTTTGTTTTGGATCTCTGCAGCTTCCAATTTCCAGGTTGCTTGTTATTGTTTTATATTGTTATACCCATGTTTTCCTTGATTCTTAGTTGACAGCAGCTGTGAAACAGAAGTAGAGGAGCAATTATCATTTATTCTCTTTTTTATTCAAATATTTATTTAATGTATGTTATGCGCAGCTGAACTGTTGTATGTGCTAAAAGTATTCACAGCATAAGAGCTGACAGTAAAACCTTATGAAGTACAAAATTACAATAAACAGATGCTTCAATACCAGACTTAAAAGTAGTTTAAACTATGGTCCATTTTGTTAAATCATCTTCTGAGAATGGGCACCCAGCCAGATCTTGTTTAAAAAATTGAAAATTGAGTCAGGCTCATTGTAGTACAGAAAGCAAAGAAGCAGGATTAACCTGCTCTCAAAAAGAGATCTTAGACATTGATCTCCAGGTGGATTACAGGGCCAAGTAAAGGGGAGGAACAAGAAGGGAAGGAGTGCAGATGTTTAGCTGGCAAGCCAGAGGCCACTAGGGCAAAACAATGTTAGAGCTGCATTTTAGGCACTTGATTTCATGGGACTGAGGGGTGACTTCTGCAGAATTCCATAATTTTGTTAGAGGAGTACGTGAGGGGTGAGCTTGTCTTTGTGAGGAGAGAGAGCTGGGAAATTTAAGCCTTCTTGGCTGTGGCAAACCTAAGCCTTCTTCAAGTTATGTGGTTGCATTTCTGTGTGTATGTGTGATAGGAGGGGAGGGTAGTAACTGACCAATATGGCAGAAGGCCAACCTCATCTGTCTTCCCACTCTATCCCTTGGTGTTGTCTGTGGGAAGATGGTTCCACTCAGACTACCTGGGACAAGAACCTCTGGGTGTTTACACCTCTGTAACTACTGGGTTATAGCAGGATAATAATTGATACTAATAAATATGAGGCTGTGATAGCAAACAACAAATCATTATGCATATCATCTATGTAAAAATGTAATGACAAATTTCCCCCTATGCTCTGGCATATTGGGGAAGAGAATAAACAATTAACTTTTGAAGTTTACTGATGACTAATAAGAGCCTATTACTTGATATTGCCAGATAAATAGCATGTTGCTTTATGTAGCTTTAGTGATATTGCTATTGCTATGTGAAAATGATTCAGGGATGCCAGCAGTTTAATTTTCATTTGTAACCCAAGTTATTTTGCTTAAAGGCTAAAATTTATTTTGGAGCTAGAGTGAAAGATTTACTTCATGGTGTTTGGATTTATAGTTTTCACTTCATTTGAAATAAAATATCTTGTAAGTTGAAAAAGTAGTTTAAAGTTGTGAAGATGTAACTATATTTTATTCAGATTCTTAGGAAATGTTTTAAAATCCAGACATTTGTGTACTTGGTGATGCCATTTTCCACTGACTTTATGTCAAAACTAGATGATGTTATATTTTTCTTGAGGTATTGTTTAATGATAAGTCCTCAGACATATATTGCTAACAGCATATACCTTATCAGACTTGATAAGATTACATCCTGAAAGGTTGTACTTTTATTCATAGAAGAGTATAGACTTGATGTTCCAAGGAAGAATAAAGCCAAACTATTAGAGTACTTTAATAAATATTAAATGACAAGTGGAACTGGGTCTACACTAGCTTCAGGGCTTGTGGATGATAAAATCTTCAAATAGTGCTAAATGGTATTATGGATGTCATGCATTTATAATCTGGCTTTTCCTCTTTCTGTTATAGTTGTGGGAGCCTTGAATGGGAGGAGGTGATATACATGGTGTTGTTGCTGACTGAATTAAAAGTAAGGGAAACCTTAAATGTAAAATCAGTCCATCTCTTCAGGATAAGTACAGAAATGTGTTCTTAAAATAATAAGTATTTAATCACTCCTCCTCACTTGCTTACTCCCTCTAAAATAAGGTTGTGAGCTTGATGTTGAATGTGAAGCACACCAGGTGATATGCATTTCCATTGTTGCTATGTTATATCATCATGTTGGGATTTCAAAGCAGTCCCCACAGGAGAGGCAGACTACCTCATTATTCATAGAAGACCCCCTGAGTTAGGTGATTATAGTTAAGAAAAAGTAGGGGAAGTGGGAATGTTAGGGGAAAGGAATAAGGGAAAAGAAAAAAATATTAGAAAATGAAAAAGTGGAAACAAAGTCTTTGTAAACAGGGGAGGTGGGAGGGGGTGAAGGGAGGGCAGGGGTATGGAGAGAAAATGAGAACCAAGATCTGTCATGCGAAGGTACAAGATCGCAATGATAAATGTAAATGTACTGTATACTTTAAAAGTACCAATAAACTCAATGAGAAAAAAAAAGTAAATGAAGCTGCTTATTGAGAGAAACCTCATCAGTGCTATTATAAAAACTGCTGTTGCAAACTCTAAAATGGCCCCAGCAATCCTTGACTCCTGCAGTTCATGCCCTTCTTTATTGAAATTAGACCAGCTTATTGTCTTGCTCCTAAGTAACTGAATATAGTAAACAGGATGAGATGTCACTTCTGTAGGTTTAGGCTCCATAAGATAGTGATTTTCCTCTTGTTTTCCAGACTTTTTTCCTTGGGGGCTCAGAGGAAGTATGAACTATGGATGCCTCCTGACAACAGCCAGCATCAGCTCAGCAACCCTTGATGACCTAAGTACTACCAGTACGAACTTGGCAACAGATCTTTCCCCAGTTAGGGTATTAGATGAGATCCCAGTCATGGCTGGCTGACACCCCTTTACTGTAGCCTTGGGAGAGATCCTAAAGTAAAGGGTTCAGTTGAGCTATACCCAGGTTTCTGACTCTTATAAACTACATCCTAGTTTTGTGGTATTTAATGTACAGCAGTGGAAAGCTAGTATGTAGGTGGATTAGCTTGCTGGAGCTGCCTTGGGGAAGTGCCACAGCCTGTAAACTATTTGTTCACAGTTCTGGGGGCTAGAAGGCCACAGTAAAAGTAGCAGGAAGATGTGTGTGTGTGTGTGTGTGTGTGTGTGTGTGTGAGGCCTCCTCTCTGATTTATAGATGTCCAGTCTCATAGTATGGTCTTCATTAGATGTGTGTCAGTGCCCTAATTTTCTCTTTTTATATGGACACCAGTCATGTTGGATTCAGGCCTACACTGCTGGCCTCATTTTAATGTAATTACCTTTATTAAAAACGTCATCTCTAAATATAGTTGCATTTTGAGGCCCAGGGATTAGGATTTCATATGAATATTGCAGGGAAATGGTTCATTCCATAACAATTGGCTACATAAAGATTTATATCTTTATTGATAAAACTCTAGCATTTATTGTCTGTAATGGTCTTTTCTTCCTTGTTTTTCATCATTTTAACATAATTACATGTATTTCATTTGATTTATATCTATGTATTTCACATGGCTTAGCATATATATTTGCATATCCTTGTCTTTATAACAAAATTTTAATCTGTATAAGCATATCTTTCATATGCTTTACATGTAACATTCTACTGGTACTTATTTAAGATAATGATGATTTCAAAATCCATTTTATTGTGTTTATTTGCATTCTTATAAATAATAATAACCTATAATTAATTAATTATTATTATTATTTTTTAGTACCAGGGATTGAGCTCAGGACCTTGTACTTATAAGGCAGGTGGTAGAACCACTGAGGTAAATCCCTGTCCCCTAGAGGTAATTTATCTTATGAAGAAAGTTTTGTTTAAGATATAAGGACTTCAAGAATTTACATTTATTTGAACTACATGTAGTTTTATTTTATTTTTTAAGAGTAGGAGAAATTTATTGAGGGAAAGAAAGTTTCTGTCTAAGAGAGACAGAAGGAGAGCTAGAAAGTGGGTTGCCCACTTGCCCTGCTTCTCCAAGATGTTTTATGCAGCAAAGCCATGTGGTGAGGTGGGTACAAAGTGGGGCAAAACTATAAGACCCAATGGAAAATTACAAAGTGGGGATGAGGTGGGGCAAAACTATGACCAACCAATAAAATTACAAGTACAGTCACCCGGGTGGTATTCATTAAATGGGAATCAAATGTAGGAACAAGTCACATAGCAAGCATACAAGAATTTTCATTAAAGGTGGGAGTCAGGGATATTTTCTGGAAAGGCTGAGTTAAGACCTTGGCCCCCACCCAGGTGATTGAAATCTTTTTGGAATATCGATCACTGCTATTTATCCCCAGGGGAAGCACAAAGATATAGTAGTTTCTGTCCTTTAACCATTCTGGCCTTCAGTGAATGCGTCTTGACTGTCCTTCCTGTTGGCTCCTTGAGGGTGGCCCTGTCTAACTGCCTACAAGATATCTAATTAACTTACCTACTGCAATATTCCCCCCTCTGAAAGAAGTACCCCAAACTGCTGTGAGGGGGCAAAGGGTGAAGACAGCTCTGGCTACTTCTAGCTGAAGAAGGTCATAGTTGTGATCAGCAGTTAGAGTTACTCTACAGAGGGTCTATCTGAAGGCCTTCAGTAGGTGCCTAGCATTGTCATCTTGGTAGCCACATAACTTCTAAGTCTGGAGAAGACAAAGCCAAAGAAAAATTTAAGAGTGCATAGGCTAAATTATAAGGTCAGCAGGATTGCTATGAATATAGCCCACAAAGACGATAAAAGAGAAGGTCCAGGGGACTTCAGAATCCAACATAGAAGTCATACTGTTTAGTTTAGCAGTTATGAACTGTTTCCAAGGTTGATCTGGTGGATCCCAGTAAAAGAAATCTAGCACAATTGTCATTGGTTCCATTTGTATGACTGCTTAGAGTTTGGCAGCCAAGGATGTAGGATCGTGTTGGGAAGGTTCCTTTATGTCCTGGATCTTATAAACCTTGAGGGACCAGGGCTAAAGTATTGGCTGTTAGCATTCTAGTTTTGGTCTCCAAACATTGTGGAAGCTTTGTCTTGAAATCCAGCAGCCACAGAGGAGGATAGTACCTTGATTTAGATACTCTGACCAATAATCTTGGTGAAAGACCTCCAAAATGATATAGGGGGAAGAGATGTAACTCCCAAACCTGCTAGATATCTGAAAAGTGAGTTTGTGTTCTCTAAAATCGACGAATGAATTCTAGGAACAATGGAGGTTAAGAGTAGGAAAAACTTATTGAGGGAAAGAAAGCTGCTGTCTAAGAGAGACAGAAGGGGAACCAGAAAGTGGGTTGTCCTACATGTAGTTTTAGATAGTTATAAGGGCAGACTATCTATTTGTGAATCTAGATTTAAAGGATACACTAGTAGAGCCTATCTATGCTGTTCTGTTTCTTCATTTAGACATATTCTTCTCAACACTAATAAAACTATATGTATGGAAAATCTTTTCTTAAATTGAATAAAAAAAAGCTGCTACCTGCCACTGTTCTTTGTAGCATATGCCAGTGATGCACAGAATGTAGATTGCTGATCTGGGAGTCCCTAGAACTCCCTTTGGAGATATTCAAGGTCAAAACTATTATTGCCTTTAAAAGAGACATGTAGAAATAAGTGTTGCATCACAAATGCAAAAGAAATACTGAATAAATTTTCCATAAATCAAGAAGTAGAGTTAGTATAGTAGACCTTTCACTTACAAACTTGATTGGTTCTCTCAGGCTGGTTGTAATTCAAGTTGGCTGTAAGTCAGTACAGCTGAGATCTGGATGTTTACCTGGATACCCAAGATAAATAACAAGAAGGAGATGAATCTTTCATTAACTTAAATGACCCAAATAGTTTGTATGTCATATGCCAGGCTTGTTGTAACTTGAGGGTTCACTGTATTGTTAATATTTGTATTTTTCAGCACCATGCACTTACAGGAAGAAAATAATGATAGTAAATTTATATTGAGATTTTCCTTGATGAGGCATTTAAAATAATCACAAGCAGTTCAATCCCTGGTACATAAAAAAATCCCTGATATTAAATTTTAACCTTTGATTATACACTTTGCAACATTCCACAAAGACTAAATGTGAAGTATACATAAAAACCTTTTGTCATTTACCAAAGTTCAGGGGCTATCTCAGAGAGAAAGACTTACGAAGTTGTTTGAGGTGGGAGTTTAAATAGCTGCTTGCTGGTGGAACACCATTTTTATTGGAAAAAATGTTTGAAAAACTAGCTATGCTTATTGAGGCTAAAGTATGTCATAGACATTTTCTTGAAGACAAACTGAGTCTGTCTTCAAGGAAAACAAGAGCAAATGGCAGTATTTATTGCCAATATCTTAATTTAACCTTTCAAACAATTTAGAATTTTAGAAAACATATATCTTCCCTTATGAGCTTCAATAATTTTTACTTCTAGAGATTCTTCTGATGAGATTGGAGGCAATATTAACAAATATTGTTTTTCTGAAATATATTAACAATAGAAAGGACTACATAACTTCCAGAAGCATTGTTTTCCAAATGACTATTGGTCATGTTATAAAATTGTGCCTAAGTTAAAGATTCTTTTAAAGTGTAAGAAAATATGATGTATTTAAATCTAATAGTAAAGTTTTATTATATTGGACAATATATAATATTGAAAATTTATTTGATTTAAATATTAAAGTACTTAGCCTCGTTTAATATGGTTCAAAAAGTTCATTGAAGGTTTGTACTGCATATGGCACCTGATCTTTATGAAACTATCATATGTTAAACTTTGGGGTAAAATGAAAGAATATTAAGCAGGAGATATAACTCAGTGGTAAAGTGCTTGTTCTTTTTTTCCAGCACTGTGGAGAGATAATATTCAGAGTTATTTAAAAAGCATATTAAATTAGTTCTCTTTCCAGCTTTATATCCTTGTGAGGTCACATATTCTTCATACTCTTAATCTAGATTGACCATAAAAGCTAATATGAGAATATAATTATCTCCTAGTATGCTAGACATCAAAAATATTTGTAAAAATGAAAAACAATACCTTTCTTCTCACTATTTTGGAAAATGCACTATTTATCATGAAAATTACATTACTACACTGGAGTCAGAAATCAGCACTTCTCTACCATTAAAGTAAAGATTGGTAGAGGCAGAAATTCACTGAAGGCTAAACTCAAAGGGAAATTCTGATGAGAAGAGTATCCTTGCAAAGTTTAAAAATGTCTCCTCACATACTATAGTTATAGAGGAAAGGAGTAATTATTTAGTGGAGAAACCAACACCTTGAATCAGTACTGAAAGTTAGTATCACTTTTAAGAAGCAGTTAGACAAAAATGTACCTCCAAAAGTGGTAGCATTTCTCTTGCAGAGAAAGCATAGCTTAAATTAAATCATGAAAAAACATTTGGCAAATCCAATATGAGAAAAATTCTCTTAAAAAATAGTACATAAGATCCTAATGAGATAACTGACAGTGTGAAATGGAAAGAAAAGGGCTAAAGGTGTAGGGAAAGTGGGAAGGGTAGAGGAAAGCTAGTAAGGGAAAAGAAAAAAAAATGAGAAAATGAAAAAAATGGAAATAAAGTGTTTGTAAATGGGGAGGAGAGGAGGGGGTGAAGGGAGGGCAGGGACAAGGGGAAAAAATGAGAACCAAGACCTGTCATGTAAAAGTACAAGATCCCAATAATGAATGCAACTGTACTATATACCTTAAATGTATAAATAAACTCAGTAAAATTAAAAAAAAAAATAGACCTGATGAAATTCTTCAAAAACATCAAGGTTATAAAAGACAGGTTGTGGAAATGTTCAAGATTAAAACAAGTTAAAGAGAAATGATAACTAAATGTCATACCTGATCCTAGCCTGAATGCTGCTTGAGAGGGCATTGTGGTGTTAAATTGGAAAACATGGGAATATTGGCAGTAAACTTCTCTATCAATGTTAAATATGCTGAATTTGATACATGGACTATGAGAGTAAGACAATGCTCCAATTCCTAAGTAATACACACTGAGGTTTTAGGGATAAAGGGCCTTGAAATTGGTAAGTTACCTTCAAATGTTATAGAAAAAATTATATTTATATTCATATATGTATATATTTGTGTATACATATATGTAAAATTAAATATGTACACACATTCAGAAACATTTGTGGAGGTTGTACAAAAATGTTTTTTTTGGTTTGATGTGTTTTAATTTTTGTTCATAGATAAGTGAAAGAACATCTTGATTCTATGGACATAGCAAAGTCAAATCTTAATTACCCTTATAAATCAATAATAGACAAAGTTAATACCATATGTTTGGGCTTGTGTTATTGTGGGCTTTTTCTTTTTTTATCATTGGATTTATTGGTACTATTTAGATATACATAATGATAACATTCATTATATGGAATTTGTACCTGTAGATAACGTGCTTGATTCATATTTTTCCTCATTCCCCTCTGCTCCCTTCAACCCTTATTCCCCTTCTTATTTATAAGGGCTTTGTTTTTAATGTTCTTTTTCTTTTTCTTTTCTCTTCCTTTTCTTCTTACTCCTCCCTTGTTCCCCTTCTCATTTGAACATTTTCTTCCTACTTCCCAATATCTGTTATACATTTTAGTCCTTATTTCCACTTTTGATTTCTTGTACCAGAGAAACAGTACAATATTTACACATGTGTGTCCAATTTATTGCACTTAAGAGTACGGCTTCAGGGTGTACCCTTTTACGTATAAATATCTCAAGGTTGTCCTTCTTTATGACAGAGCAGTACTCCATTGTATAAAAAACCAACATCTTTATCCATTCATCAGTTGATGGGCATTTGGGCTGTTTCTAAGATTGAGCCGTTATAAACTTTTGTGCTGTAAATATAGGTATGCCATAATATCACTATGGTATGAAGCTTTAATTCTTTTGGGAAGGTATCAAGAAGGAGAATAGCTGGGTCAAATGGAACCTCTAGTCCTAGGTTTTAGAGGAATCTCCACACTGATTTCCCCAGTGGTTGCATCAGTCTACACTCCCACCAACAGTGGGAAAGCGTTTCTTTTTCCCCACAATCTTACATTAGGAAGCACATCATACACATATGAAGTTCAAACAGGTAAGTGGAGAGTGGTTGTTGGGATAGTCCCTGAATGGGAAACACTTCTCCCCCAGGGTAAACTATAATTATCTTATTTAGCCCTGGGTCCATCAACATTCCAATTTCCAGATATTCATTCTTTGATCTTCATGGATAAGTGTCTGTTGGGTTATTGAAATACCTGTAACAGTATTTACTTATAGTAAAGAGAGAAAAGTATAGTGTAATGAATGCCATTTCCACCATTTCCTCTAGCTCAAGTACAAATCCAGCCCTTCACTCTAGTAAGCATGAAGCCAATAAGAAAAAAATAAATAAAATTAGATCATTAAACTATGTGGTCTTCACCTGAATCCACCTCGAAATGACCATTGTTTAAAAAAAGAGGTTAAGTAAGAACATAAGCTATATGTTATTTTGATATGCTGTTTATTGTCTTTTATTGTTTTATGCTTTATGGTAATTTTTATTTTAACAGATCATCAGAAACTGGAAAGGGAAGCTAGAATCTGCCGTCTTTTGAAACATCCCAATATTGGTGAGGAAGTTTTCATTGCATTTTAAATGTCAATTTAATGTTACATACTATATTTAACCGCAATTAAAATGTTAATTTTAATAAGAATATGTACAACTATTAACAAATATATTCTTTTTGGTCTTGCTTACATTTGATTCTTCACTTTTTTATAGGTTTGTGGTTTGTTTTTTGATGGATTCACTTTTATGCAATCTTTGAACCAGGAATGGAAAATAAAAACTACTGCCATAAATTAATCTTAATTTATGGAAATTAAAATATTATATTGAATCAATAGTGTTATATTTCCTCTTGTGCTGAGAGTTGACTGCATATCTTCCAATGGAAATTGAAAGATTAAATAAATTAAAATTAGGTAATCTGTAGTTATATTAGTTTGAACTTAACTATATATTTGGAGTCTGCTACATTTGCTAATTCAATGTTCCTCTATGGCCTCATGGATCAAATAAAGTTGCAAAAGTAAAAATGAAGCTAGTGTCAAAATTGATTGAAAATATATATAGGTATATTTTTCAAGAAGTAGCAACCCTACATATTCTAACATTTTTAAAAAACACATGGTCATCATTGAATAGTATTTTTATGTGTAATTAAGAGTTATTCATCTGGTGAAGTATGGAGAGACAGAACTTGTGACATTAATTTAGACAGCTAAATTACTTTGCATTAATCCTATAAAAAGTTTACCTTATGTTCATCAGTTCTATTCTAATAGTGAAATGATTTTAGAATTGGAATCCTTCATGAATTATAAAATAACAGGATAGTTTATGAAATTAAAAAAATTGAATATAAGATCAATAGAAGAAAGATGAACAATGAAAAGAAAAAATGTGTAAATTGAGTCTGTGGCAATGACTTATTCTTTAAAAAAAAATGGTTTTGTCCTCCTGTCTCCCTCAGTCTCACTGTCAACCAAAGTAATACTTTTCTTTTCTTTTTCTTTTTCTTTTTTTTTTTTTTTTTTTTTTTTTTTTTTTTTTTGTATCAGGGATTGAACTCAGGACCTTGTGCTTGCCAGGCAGTCACTGTGTTGCTGAGCTAAATCCCCAGACCAACCAAAATATTTCTGATCCAAAAGTAGTGAGAAAAAGGCAACACTGCTTTAGAATTTACAGAAACATTACCGCTGTTAGCTGTCTGAAAGGAATTTTCTGGTTTAGGGAGAGAACAAAACTGAAATGTAAATCTACCTCTCAACAAGTATTTTACCCAGACCTAAATCTGCCTCTTAATGAGAATTTTGCCCTGACCAAAGCCTGATATTTTTGAGTTGGCTGCAAAGTAGGCCCCTTTACCAAGTGTCTTGAAGGTGGTAGTCTTCTCCCTGTATATGATATGTCTGCCCTAATTTATTTTTTATGTAATAGAGACCCCAGTCGTGCTGCATTAGAGCTTGTACTAGTGACCTAATTTTAACTTAATTACCCCTTTAAATGCTGTGCTTCCAGTTACAGTCACATTCTGGGGATTGGACTTTGTGACACTTAAGTTGGATTGTCAACTTGATTGACTGTGAGCCACCTAGGGCATGAATAAAGCACACTCTGGGTATACCTGGGTGGGCCCTGGAGGCAGAGCCTTGGATGCTGCATCTGGTCCCTGGCCCCTTCCCCTTGGGTGCTGTTCACCTGCTCTGCTTCCCAGCTGCCATTACCTGAGCTCCTTTGTTTCACCATGCTCATGCCTCAATGCTTTTTTGCCTTGGAGTTAATCATACATGGTCTGAAACCTCTGAAATCTTGAGCCAAAATAAACCCTTCCCTCTTAAGTTGTGTATGTCTGGTATCTGGGCCCATGAAAGGGAGAAGTGATCAATACTGACTTCAATGTACAGAATTGGTGGGGGGGCAGGCAAAATTCAGTCCCCAGCATTGGCTGAAGAGAAATTACACAGTATGACCTGCTACACTTTGAAAAGTACATCTCTTGCTTGGGGTTAAGACAAAATGAGATCTTTGTTTAGTGAACTTGCATTTCCTGTGCAGAAGGGTTGTTTCTTGTTTGCTTTGTTTTTATCAAGATTCTTCTGTGAAACACAATTGTATAAAGAACTAGCTAGCTTCTTTCATTTCCCCTAGGAGTTTGAAGTCGGATATTCTGAACACTCTCAGCTAGACAAGAACTGTTTTCATTTTGAAACCACAGGAGGAGAAACCTTATCATAAAAAGGGAAAGACATATATGGGGAAAGTTTCAGTTTTGTGAGCTACACAGAATAGGAATACTCTGACACAGTGTGTATTTTCTGTAGGTGTCCATAATGGCCAAATGTAACTTTCTGGTTACCTCACTGAGATATTTTTCCATCTGTTCAGATTTCAGAAGTACAAAAGGAAGTAGAGAAGTACCAAGTCCTTTAAACCCAGTAGGACTCATTTCTACCCACTAGAGAGATTTTCAGTGATTCTGTATTTCAAGCTACATGTATTGTATATAAACGTGGACATAATCTCAAAAATAATATCATGGAAAATGCACCTATCTTATTCACTCAATCAGTAATTCACTGGGGTATAAAAGAAACAAGGTAGACCACATCCTTGCTCAGGGCCTGCACTGCTAAGACAGAGAGTAAACAAAATAGAAGGTATTAGATGGTAATAAATTGAGGGTGGTAAGGAATAGGGAACATTAAGGGATTCTAATTTTAAATCATTGACATTATTAAGAAGATGAAATATGAGTAAAAACCTAAAAGACGGGAGGAAGCAAGTCATTTGTCTCTCTGGTGGAGGGAAAACATACTGCAAGCAAAAGGAAGAAATAGCATATGGAACAGCCCTGAGACAGGGCCATGCCCAGCCAATTCAACTATAGTTTTGTTTTGTTTTTTTTCAACTATAGTCTTTGAAGTTATTGGAAAAGTGAGAATTACTTTTAATTTTATTCTAAATATTTTAATTGGTGAGTTGAATTGATGTATTTCCAAGTAATGACATTGTTTATATTTACTCATATAAAAACAATGATTTAAAAACAACCTCAGTAATGGTAATTGTCATAAAATAGTAAGCAACAACCAATAAATGATGCCATAAATGCCGCATGAGCACTGCAGTGCGAAGACAAGTAGTGTAGTGAGCAGAGCACTGTGTTCCTGTTGGGCTTGTTACGTTGGTTCACAGCAGTGTGTGGGTCACTAGCACTTACTGCTGAATCACACCACATAGTAAACACAACCTTTCATTCTGATTCCCTGAAATGAATAATGTGATAGCTATGAAATAGAAGACTCTTAACCTCTTTCCTTTTCCTCTATTTTATTATTTACTGTTACTGTATTACTTCCTCTATTTTAGTTTATTTTTTAAAGAGCAATCAAAGAAGCACATTTTATTCAGTATCCTTTATGTAATTCCTCTATTTTATTTTTAAAGATTTGTTAGAATATCTCAAGGAAAAAGATACTATTTTGGACAATTTTTTCCTTTGTGAAAATTTGCTTATTTCATGTTTATGTGCCAGTCTTTTGGCATATAATTAATAATCTTGAGAACTTATAGCAAGTAAATGGTTTCTGTCATGAAACACATTTTTAAACTAACAAAAGTAGTAATTAATGTACCTTTTTTCAATGCTATTTTAAATTTTTTTCTGATCTTAAAAGTGATATATGCTGTTAGTGGAAACTTTGGAAAATATACCATGAGGTATGGAGAAGAAACCAGAGGGCACAGTTTGTAACATTTATTTATTTATGTATTTACGTATTTATGTATTTATTTATTTATTTTTGGTACCGGGGATTGAACTCGGGTTCTTGTGCTTGCAAGGCAGGCCACCGAACCGCTGAGCTAAATCCCCGGCCCCTGTAACATTTATTTTACACATTTTTTATCTTTTTATAATAAATTTGATTGAGAGAGATGTTAATTTTCAGCATTTTCTTGTGTACATTTTCTTGTCCCTTATTATATATCATGAAAATGGTCTCACTTAACCAAATTTCTTGTGGGTGTAACAATTGCTGTGGAATTTGGGCTGTGCAGACTGACAGTCAAGATGTCATTGAGATATAATATCTCTCTTTCTAATGCTGCTATCCTCCTGTGTAAACCAATATCATAATGATTAATTCTATACATATAATTGAAGTAGGATAACTTAATACCAGACCAGGTGGCTACTGTCAAAAAGAATCAAAGCCAGATACTAGTTAAAAGTGCCAAAGATAGATTTTATTTAGAATTATTGCAATAGCAGATGAATAGAGTTTTATTCCAGATGTACTGAGGTCTTAGATACATCAGGGATCAGGGAGAGGAACTTGAACACTTAGCAGAGGTGAGCAGTGACTTACATACTGGATTTACTCTGACTCTTATAGGAAGATCTAAAGTCTAGGAAGCCCAAGGATGAGGCTGGGTAAAAAGGGGACATTGTCTAAAGTTTGTTCACTACAAAGTGGCTTTCAGGTAAGATGTAATTGTAGAGGTCACATTTAAACTAATATCTAAACAAGGGTAGACCCTATCATGAAAAACCCCAGGGACAAAGTGTTTCCAGCAGAGAGAGCTTCCTTGTTAGGAAATATGGGAGGCCAGTGGACAGTCTGTCATAGGGCGAGGAGAGTGACGGTGACTGAGCAGGCCAGACCGGTGTGCAATCACATGTGCTTTCACAACCGAGGACAGGTACTTTGGGCCTCCTATTAAATGCAATGAGAAACCAGTAGAAGGCTTTTAAGCAAGAGTGTGTCCTAATCTGATTGGTGGGGTCTGCTCTGTGTACAGGGTCAAGCATGATAGTGTTGAGTTGGTATGTCATAGCCTTGTGTGTATTATCTTAGTACTCCTCAGCCACATCCTCTTGGGTAAAAGTAGCTCTGGGATGGTTCCCTCCTGGGTGTAGTCTACACAGTTGATGAAGGGCTTGCTTCTTCAGCTATGTCCTTTGGCTCAACATATTTGAGAGGATAGGCCACTTCCCAAGCAGGTCTATATTTTCTGCTCTAGTCTATTGTTTGAACCCCAAGCTAGCAATAGTAGAGCTAACATTAAGGTATTGAAATAGTATGGAGAGCACTATATCATGTTTTACTTAATTTGTTAGTTTTTTTATTATTGTGTTGATCTTTTAATAAAAAAATTTTTCCTTGAGATATAAACAAATGTGCTTATATCAGCTCAGAAATATTGAGCGGTATGTCAACATATCTATTAAATAAAGGAACTCTTTCAGATATTGAAGTAGAATATTTGAGGTAATAGCTACATTGTTCTCAAAATTGTATTTGAACTGCTTTTAGTTGCCCTTGGCCTTTTTTATTATAAGCATTATTTATTTTTATTTATTTTTTCCCAGTACCGGGGATTGAACTCGGGTCCTTGTGCTCGCAAGGCAGGCCACCGAACCGCTGAGCTAAATCCCTGGCCCCATTATAAGCATTATTTTGAAGAAATTTGTTGAAATCTTTGTTGAAGCCCAAATAACTAAAAACAGTAAAGAGCAGCTAGAAAAACAGGAAAAAATACTCATTTAGTCCAATTGTATTAATCTGGAAACAACTGTGTCAGGAAAGGAAAAGAAAAAATAATAAGAATTTTCATCTGCCTCACCCAATATTGCAAGCGAGCACTACTTGAGACAACCATGCTAATAGCAAGATATTAAATTCAGTAGCACAGCTATCGTGCTCTCTGAAGACTTTTACCTACACTCTGTGTAGACTGTAGAAAGACTAAGGGAATTGTTTGAAAGTGTGAAGAAATATTTATTTTTGTAGATTAGCACTACCTTTGAAAGGTAAGTCTTGGCTGATGTGGCTCTCTGAACTTCAGTGGCTAAGGAGCTAAAGAATAGGACATGTGGCTTTTTCAGTGGAGTCTCCAGAACCCCAAGCCCAAAGATTTAAGCTCCTTGAGAGCACATTGTAACTCAAAGATTATCTCCTTCCTCCCTTTCTTCTAGGTACTATCTGCATATATGCACTCTCGCTTATACATTGGTATGGTGTAGAATAGGAAACAGAAGACCTAGTAGTGCTAAAAAACTCTGTGGACTCAGGCCTCCAGTTTATTCTGCTTCCAACTGTGGTCTGATCTGTGAACTCTATGTCCTGTCTAACCACAAAGTTCCAGTTCTTCTTTTTGGAAAGCACAGACATATTTACCTTTTTATTTCTATTTAAGAATCACAAGAGATCATTAGATAATGCATCTTCCTTGGGTGAGAAATTAATATACTTTGGAAGATAATTAAATTCAATAAATAGTTGAATGAATTATAATGGGGCACTATTCTCTAAATAATAACCAGTTGTCCTTTTTTTAACATTTAGTAGTTTTACCTCAAAGATGTAGGATGTTTACCAACAGGAGAACACTAGGTTTTAGAAAATTTTATGTATCATGTATATATTACATGTGATATGTGTTTTTATATTGTATTTATTCATAGTATATGATTCTAATACAGCATATATTAAAGATAATTTTTCAAAATTAATACTGCAGTCACAGACCTCATATATTATTTAGTTCAAGCTCTACTTTTTTTAATACTCGAAGAAACTAAAATTTTCTGAATCTATCTGTATGACTTTCCAGAGTCATAAATATTTAATAACATTGCCAGTCCTATGTTCTTGTTATCTCTACAAAGAGATAATGTTATGTATAGAAACTAACTTGAACAAGATTGAAAAGGTGCTGGTGTTTTTATTTCTTTTCAAAGGAAAATTTAGAGGTTGTGTTTTGGCTCTTATCAGTTCCTCTCACGTAAGATAGGCATTGTGTTAAAAGATTCTAACACTGACATAAGCCTAAGACAGGAATATTATGTGTCAGAAGCTGCTCTGCCCATGAAGGTTTTATTGTTTGACATATATAACAGTACGTGAATTCTGTTTGTATATATTATATAAAACTTTCCTTTCTCTAAAGGTATATTTTTCATGCCTATGAGGGGATAATAATATTTAAGACTATATAAGTTGTTTTTCCTAAAATGTAAAACTGTAAGGATGCTTAGGAATGATCTAAGATGTTCTATAGATAAAAATTGGAGATTTCTAATCTCCAGACACATAATTCTGCCTTTTCCCTGATCTTGAAGGTGTATGAAGTCATAGTACAAAAGTAGTATTTTAATCAGAACTTAGACCTTCATAGTCTTTGCAAAATACTATTCCTCAAAAATTTTCATAAGAAAAAAATAATCATTTTTGTTTATTTTCTCTTCCAATGACTGTATCCAATCAATCAATACACTTTGCCTTTTAATTTTACCCTGCATGCAGTCATCTTTGGTGTTCTCTGGTTCAGTGTAATCACATTGCATATATTTAAACACAATGGCTATCACACTGAAATATGCTTTGTAATTACTTACCGTAGAGTAAGTTACATAATATATCTATGTGCTACAATACTCCAGTTTTTGAACCTTTTGAGAGAAAGTCATATAGGAAAGGAAAACTGTAGGTAAATGGTAATTGATCTGGTAAAGACAAAGTTAATGGTTTTATGAGTGACCGTTGAAAGTCTTTTTTTCCCCCTGTGGTGTGACAAATTCAACAACATTCCAAGAGACTAACACTTGCAGTTTTATTCTATGATATCTCCCTTTATTGTTAATTATGCCTAATATTTACATTTACTAACATTATGCCTAAGATTGCTAATTAACCAAGAATTAGCAATTTTTTTATCATTGCTAAACTTCTTTCTCTGGTGACTCTCCAGCAGATAAAAGTTAATTTAACACCATTCTTTATAAAAAGCAAAGTACTCTTGTGTTCATTTTTAATTAATAAATCAAGTAAAATCTCAAGCCTGGAAAATTTGCACAGTTTAACCAAGGGTAGGAGGTGGTAGAATTGGAATTCAAACCTGTGTGTTCCAGCATCACAACCAGACCTCTTCAACACTGCTCATACCTCTTTATCTTAATTATTTAGTACAGAGGCTAACTTACTTCCTAGAATATATTACTGTCTGAAAAACTGATTTTTACCTCCATTTAACAAATAAGAACTGCACAAAGAGGTCCCCCCCCCCCGGCGAATACAGATTTTCAAAAATTCTCATTACTTATTACTTTTCTTTCTTCCTTTGTTCATTGTGGCAACAGTGTTGTACCCTTTAGAATTCATGTTGACAGTTCAACTCATCATCTTTTTAAGTTGGAAACTTAAGTAGAACTTTTATATAAATATATAAATTGTGTATTCAAGGTAGTATTCTATATCTCATTCATTAGTGAATTTGGGTCTAAGTCCATCATTGTTTCTTTTGAAATAAAGTATATTTTCATATTGTAATGAATAAGTCAATCACTGTGTTATATTATAAATAGTTGGATTTGTATATGAAATTCTGGAGACAAATGGTCTTTATCTTTTACAAATGGATAGTCCTTGTTTAGACTTACTGGATAGTAAACTCCAATCTCTTGAAGAATTTTATTTATTTTACTATTTGTCCTGATTTGTTCCAAATCTTTTTTATTTCTGTCTTACCTCTTATAGTACCTTCAGGGGAGAATCCCCTAACAATATATTGGAAGTTTATGGTAGTTTCTTGGACTAAGAATTATACCCTAAACTGAAATTCAAAAGGAAAATATTTTCAAACATTATTTACACCTATTTGTGTATTTATTTTGCTGGCTTTGAGTTTTGAAGAATTCATATCCACTCCACCATGAACAATTAGAATGACTTATGTAGCCAGAAATCCTGAAGAATGCCAAGGAACTTTTAATCACTTAAAAAGTATGGCTCTTTTGTCTTTCTTCAAGTAGCATTGATCATTAAAAGAAGTTTAACTTGTGGTAAGCTGTTGCAGTAAGATTTGAAGATGAGCTTAATTAAAACCAATAATTAATGAAAAGAAAAAACTATTAGATTGGAATTCCAATGAACTTCAATTCTAGAATTAATAATAAGACCATTGTGATATCAAGTACTGGTCTAAGTGCTTTCCATCCATTCAGTCTTTTAATTGCAAAAGCAATATATATATAATTTTTGTCTCCCTTTTGCAGATAATGAATCCAAAGCCTAGAAAAGTTTATCAGTTTAACCAAGGTCAAGCATTAGGAAGTGGTAAGATTGGAATTCAAACCTGCATATTCTGACATCACGACCAATGCTCTTCAACATTGCCCTACATTGCACCTCGATGCTATATCACTTAGGATTAATAGACTATTCTTTCATAAACAGAGAGAGGAAACTGAAAATATTATGGAAGATGGAGTAATATAATAGTAATCCTTGATTAGAAATGTTATCTAATTTTACTAATTATCTTTAATCCTTATACCAGAAGGAAATATTCACATGAGATTATTATTCAAACACATGATAAATGAAGATTTTATAAACTAATTATATTTAATGGTGTTTAGTATCTTGGTGAAAAGTGTGTCCTGGTATTTAAGTGGTCATATTTGAGCCTCAATTATTTACTTACTCTGCAAGACAGGGTTTTAGCCATATGCTAAGAAGAAAATTTCTATAGCCTACAAGTTATTGACCAAAGAAGATGGCAATAATTTTTATGAGCACATTATTTTGAATTATAGAGTATCTCACCTTTTGTCTGTTAAGAAAATGAATGACTCTACTTAAAATACCTATGTGAATCCTGCATTAAATAATAGTTCCTTTTAAAATTTTGCATTTATTTATTTATTTTATTTATTTATGGTTCTGGGGATTGAACTCAGGACCACATGCTTGCATGGTAGAACTACTGAGCTAAATCCCCAGCCCTCCATAGTTATATTTTTAAGTATCAGTGTTTTCATATGTTCAGGTGAATTTGTTGATCATTTCTAAAAACAAACTGTGCTTTAATCTTGCGTATTTCTCATTAAGATCAAAACTCATAGGGGCCGGGGATTTAGCTCAGCGGTTCAGTGGCCTGCCTCGCAAGCAGAAGGACCCAAGTTCGATCCCCACTACCACACACACACACACACACACACACACACACAGATCAAAACTCTTAAATTGGTGAAACTCAGGTTCAGATTTTCACTAGCTGTAAAAATGTTTCCTAAAATTGTTTGAAAAATGTAATGAAAGAATTATACTAAATTAATTTTTTCCCATCTTTACTTTTTTTTCATTATTTAGATAGTTATTACTGCATTTCCTAGACCAAGACCAAAAGCTGTTAAAGCCATAAGCCATCAAGTTGGGCTCTCAAGGGATCTTTTGAACAAGCAAGATAATGAGTGCAGAAACTCCCCTGCCTATGAGTTGGCATTTCTAGTGTATCTTTTCTATCAGAGTAAAGTTCACTTCCTACTGGTCCCTCATGTTTTGCATAAATTCTATTCATTCATTCATTCATCCATTGGAAATAAGTATGGAGGTTTCTCAATGAACTAAAGTTGGAAATTCCATCTACTGTATTCCCCTTCAAAATATCTTCCCCAAAGTGAGAGACATCATACTACAATGATGCATTTATTTGCACATTTGTAGTAGTGCAATTCATAATAGCTTATCTTTTTTGAACTCAGTCATTCTAATTTGCACATTTGCTGCCTGAATTGCATGTGGAATACTTCACAGATCTATAGAAAGTGTGAAAGTGTGTATTTGAGTTATCTACATGTATCAGATATTGAAATGAAATTGGCTAGGCCCATCTAGAAGTATGAGAGTAGTAAGGTGCCATACAAATGGTGAGAAATGTTTACTTATAAATATAGTGAAAGTTTTCTAAGAGTAATGATCACAATAAATTTTTAGATGAGTAAAAAGAAGTTATGTTCAGGGTTAAAATGTTTGGAGGTATATAAGAAAAGCAATATTGATTGAATTTATTGGTTTTAGAAAGGGTTGCCTCAATCCCTCTTGCCTCAGCCTCCTTAGTAGCTTGGACTACAGGCATGTGTCACCACACCTAGCTATAAGTTTTACTACCAAGCTTAATTTTATTGGAGCTACAATGAAGTTAGTACTTTGAAAATCATTTATTTTTCTGCCAGTTAACATCAATTAAACAGTTTTTCATATAAAGGCTGGTAGTATAAATACACATTTAAGATTATTTGATAGGAATTTTCCAAGAGTTCTGATGAAACATGTTTTTCAAATATCATTCTCATATGTACTGATTATTCCAGTGACTTTTTTTTTTTTTTCCTTCCAGTACTGGAGATTGAGCTCAGGACCTTGTGCTCACCAGGCATGTGTAGCACCAGTGAGCTAAATCTCCAGCCCTCCTAGTGACCTTTCATTTATTTTTACCCTTTTATAAACCTGCCCTTCAAACTTCAGTTACCTCTCCTGGTCACTCTCTAAGAACATAATAGGGATAAGAGAAAGGAGAGACTTTCTTTTTTGCAGAAAACTAGAGAAATTGTTGATTTAAAGTAATTGTTTTCAATTTAAAGTAATTGTCTCTTCCTCCTGGAGACATTTGGCAATATGTGCAGACATTTGTTATTGTCATAATTGGGAGTGCCCTTCTGGTGTCTTTTGGGTAGAGGCTAGGGATGTCACTAAGCATGCTACAGTGCACAGGCAGCATCTCAGTCTTTTGTTGTAGTTCTTGTTCTCATTGAGTTTATTGGTACATTTTAGGTATACTGTACAGATGTGTTTTTTCTATAAAATGGAATACTACTCAGCCATAAAGAATGAGAAATTAGAATCATTCATAGGAAAATGGATACATATTAAAGATATACTCCTAAGTGAAATAAATAAGTCACACATGTATAAATACTGAATAGTTTCTCTGGTGTGAAAAAATATAATGCTACATACGAACCTAATGATATAATTGACAATGTGAAATAGGAAGAAAAGGGCTAAAAGTATAGGAGAAATACGAAGGGTAGGGTAAAAGTAATATGGGAACAGAAAAAAAAAACATGAGAAAATGAAAAAATGGAAATAAAGTATTTGTAAATAGAGAAGGAAGGAGTGGGTGAAGGGAAAGCAGAAATAAGGGCAAAAAATGAGAACCAAGACCTGTCATGTAAAGGTATAAGATCCCAATGATGAATCAAGCTTTTGAACATATGGACTTAATAGACATCTATAGAGTGTTCCACCCCACAAAATCAGAATATACATTCTTTTTGGCCCCACATGAGTCATTCTCCAAGATAGACCACATAGTAGCTCATAGAACAGGTTTGAATAAATGCAAAGGAATCAAAGTTATCCCCTTGTATATTATCAGATCATAGTGCAATCAAGCTGGAGATCAATAGCATAAGAAACCACAGGAACTTCACAAACACATGGGAATTGAACAACACTCTCCTGAACAAGGAATGGGTCACAGAGGAAATTGAAGAAGAAATTAGACAGTTTTTACAAATAAATGATAATGTCAGTACAACATACAGGAATCTGTGGGACACAATAAAAGCAGTTCTATGTGGAAAATTCATAGCAGTGAATGCCCACACTAGAAAAACAGAGTGAGCTCAAATGAACAACCTAATGATAAATCTTAGACTCCATCTTAAATCATGTGTCTAAAAAGCCATATGCTAAGGGAGAGAAACCCTGATTTAAAATTGGAGCTAACCTATACCTTTTGTAGTATAGCTCTGGACCCATGCAATTTTCTTATATTAAAAAAAAATCCATTTCCTTAAAATAAAGTACAAGTCTAGTGACGAGAATAGGCTTTTTTTAAAAACGATTTGTAAGTATCTAATTAAATTGAAGCCTAGAAACTGAACTATAAGAAATCAAGGGAGTAAAAGCTAGTGCTGTCATACTCTAATTACAGTCCTTTCCTCAAAACAAATTTTATTAGACAAACTTGACAACCCTGATTCCTTACTTCACACACTAAAGGGTAGTGAAAGTTCTTTAAATAAAATATTTATTTAGTCTTTTAACTGATTTTGACAGATCTTCTCTCTGATTAGTTTGAATCAGTTACATGTCACTGTGATGTAACAGTTGCAAAGCATCTCAAAAAAAGGATAAAAACATCTGAAAAGTTTGTTGAAAGTTTTTTCTGTGAACTAGAAAATACTATTTTTGAGACTATAAATTGGCTGGGCATTTTTGATGCATATTTTTGGTATTAATGTTTAAATATTTTGTTTTTAACTTTATATTTTTATTAGTACATATTTGTCATATATATTGATCACATTCATCATAGAGAATTTGTACCTGTACCTAATATATCTTTTTTTTTTTTATATACTGGGGATCAAACTTAGGACTTTGTGCTGGTGAGGCAGGTGGCAGAACCACTGAGCTAAATCACAGGCCCCTAATATATCTATTTTTAAAAATTAATTTTATTGTTAAATTTTAGGTATGTAATATAATGACATTCATCATTGGAAATTTGTACCTTTATGTAATCTATCTTGGTTCTTATTTTATTTTATTTTTTTAGGGAAATTTTTAGTGTTTAAATGGTGAAGCGACAATATCCAATTTATTTATTCCTTTTTTGGCAGTTCTGGGGATGGGCCCAGAGCCTTAATCATATTAGGCACCTGCTGTATCACTAAGCTACATCCCCAGCATTTTTAAATTTTATTTTGAGACAGGGTCTCACTAAGTTTCCCAAGTTGTCCTAGAACTTGCAATTCTCCTTCCTCAGACTCTCAAGTAGCTGAGGTTATAGGGATGTGCAACTGTGCCTACATGAGAGTATCTAATTTTCCTGGGAGCCCTCTGGCTGTTGAAAGTCTAATCATGTATTCCCTCTGCTCAGAAAGTTATCAGTGGTTTTCCATTGTACTCAGAGGACAAGCCAAAGTCCTCCCAAGGCTTGAAAGGCCTTGCACAATGAAAATCCTCCCCTCTCCTTTGCTTTCCTGAGCTACTCTTAGCTGCACTCCTGTCCTCATCAGTTGTAGCACTCCAGGAGCCCCAGGACTCTAATTCCTGGTATTTTGCTGGTAGGGCATGGCTGAAGTTCTTTCCAGGGTCACTACTAGTCCCCCAGCAGGAGGCATGCTGGCTCACTGACTTAGGCCTCAGATGTACCCTGCCCATCAGGAGGAGAGCCCTCCCCTGACAGCAAAATATGAGATAGGGCTTCCCTCCCCAAGCCGAGCGCAGCACTGCCCATTACCTAGCCTTGTTTCTTTTCTTCTTTGCTCATTTGTCATATTGTTTTATAGTTATTTGTTGATTTGATTATTTTCTTTCCATTGACATATAGAACTCCTTCCTAAAGGCAGGAAACTTGGTTGTGTACTTTCATACCTGAAACAGAGCCTGGTATGGAGGCAGTGCTTCATGCATAACCTTACAGGAATTAGGTATTCATACACTTAATTTTATTAAGAAATGGGTGTGTTTAATTTTATTAAGCTCAGGTTTAGATAACTGGAAAGGAAATAAACACTTCCATTAATATAATGTTAAGAAGGCATATGTATTTTGATTCATGACTCAGCTGTTTTATTCAAGCACAAGATTCATCTTCATACATTTGTTTTCCTTGTAGCTAAAATGAATTATCAGTGGCCCCGGGTGACTCCATCTAATCAAAGACACAAGCAGGAGTGCCAAAGCTTGGCTTCTGCCTGGAGCGCAGCACAAGCTTCTGAAGTCAGTGTGCCTCCGTTCGCTATTTGGCTTTCCCAAGTCCCACTTATCTTCTCCTCTGAAGTTCCCACCCCACTCACTGGAATCTTAACCAAGACCCTTTTGGTGATCTTTGGCCACTCAGGAGAATTTGAGTCCTTCTTATCAGGATAGTCAGGGACTCTCGCCTCTCATCTGGGAGACATCTAAAATAATTTCTTCACTTTCAAGAGGAGCATTTCAGCAGTACCCCAGAAAGCAGAACTGTACTGTCAATAAAAGTCTCCTGAGATTTGACCTGTATGTAACCTAGATTAGTTTTGTTGTCATTTGGCAGATTTGCTGCCATCCATGCCAAGAGTCTAGTAGGATGTTATTTTTTTTTTCTATTTATTCTGATTTTTTGAATTCTTTTTTCTTTTTTAACCCATTCCTTCTCCATCTCTCCCCAGATACCCCAAGTATCCCAGGGTCTGTACCCCTTATGAAATTGAAGTTAGAATGGCTTTAGTTGAGAGCTTGCCTTTGTTAATAACTGAAATCCATTCAGACACATCGACAGAGTTGGAATGAAATAATTTTGATGTATTGGAAGATCCACCTTTATTTTCAAATGTCTCACAATTATTCCTCTTGTCTGTTAGACCTATTTTTTCTGGTAAAGCTGACTTGGATCACTTTATATACACTGCCCAGTTTAATCATCAAGAAGTTTTGTGATTCCTGGGTGTGGTAGCCCATGGCTGTAATCCCAGCACTGGGGAGGCTGAAGCAGGAGGATCGCTGTGAGTTTGAAACCAGCCTGGGCTACATAGTGAGTTCCAGGTCAGTCTCAACTATGTAGTGAGACCCCGTCTGAAATACAAAACAAAACTAAACAAAACAAAACAAAAAAAAAATGAAGCTTTGTGATTAATGCTGAGGAATCTAATATTACTCAAGGATAAAGGGTGATACAACTTTGAACATATTGGCCTTTATAGATATAATAGAAGCTTCTCTAAGCAAGGGAAATGAGCAAATTAGCAAGGCACAGCCAAACCTATCAGGTTCTCAAGACAGTCAGTGGAAGGGTAAGTTGATGGCTTCTATTGCTAAGTGTGGTAGACACTGACTCACACTTACTCATATGTAGAGATCTATTGCAAGATCCTGAAAATGGAGCACAGTGCCTACTCTGTGTTGTCCTTGTAGCAGAATTCCTTGGCCTCCAAAGACCATCAACACAATTCTAGACCTGTTCTTACTGCTGGTCACTGACACTGCTGTCTTGGCTCTTGTTGGAATTGTTCTTCCAGGGCTCTGGGGACATTTACTCTGCACACTGAAGTTTTAGTTTGTGAGCACCAACACTTGACCTCACAAAGAGCCTTGTTTGTCACCTGAGCCTATCACATGGCTTCTGGCGTTGCTCTTTCACTTTCCTGACTGACCATACTGGTGCCTCTTCCTCACTGGACTTTTCTACCCTGTTTGCCTCATATCCTAAAAGAAAATATCATCTCTTCCTGTTGAAATGACACATTCTAACACTTATTTGAAAGGATATAGACTGAAGAAATAACAATGTGACTGATCATCTAGGAAAGATTTTCACTTTATGGAGCTACTTATTTGGTACTTTGATTCATCTCTAATCCTTGTATTACACTACAGAAATAATTCTTGCTATTCCCTTGTTAGATATCTACTTTTAAATATTTCTGTTATATCTTGTTTTTATTTTTAAATTGTAGTGTCTCTCTTTTGCTGCACAGGTATATTTTAACCTAGTCTCAGTGTTCATTTCACAAACCCGGGGATGTAATGATCACTAAGAGTGGATGGTAGTATAGCCTAGCATAAATTGTATCATAATGTAAATGAGACAGTGTTAATGAGTTGCTAGTACCAAATTAATTGCCTTAATATGCTTCTACTATTATCATAGATGCTGGACACATTTCTTTTTTGGAACTGGGAATTGAACTCAGAACACTGCACTTGCCAGGCAGGCATGGCACCACTAAGTTACATCCCCAGCTCTGGACACATTTCATTTGTGCAGATACTACCATTCTTTTTTGAAAAATACCTTGGAATGCATGGATATAGTTTGTATGTTTTAATATCACATGCCATTGAACTTTTTATATTAATGAGTGACCTGATAACTGCAGGACTTGAAGGGTTAGTGGCTGAGTAAAGAAATGATGAACTAGAAAATGAAAAAAATAAATTGAAATCAATGATATTTGCAGCCATGGGATAGAGGTGAATGGAGGTTCTGATAATGTTGAAAGACACCTCATTTTCTACAGCCCTATAAAGGAGGGGTTTTGGACTCTTCCTACCATCCCTCCATCTTCAACCCACTTTAAGATGATAGCCATTTTGTAATAAAATGACCCTGTGGAGCCAAATGGGAATGGGAATCATAATAAATAATCCATTATTCAGTGAAGTTTAAAACCTGGATTTGTAGCTAGGCATGATGGTGCATTTCTATAATGCCAGCACTAAGAGGGCTGAAGCAGGAGGATTGTCTGGAATTTTAAGCCATTCTGGGCTACATAGTGAGCTCAAGGATAGTCTTATCTATAGAGCAAGACCCTGTCTCAAAAAAGAAAAACAAAAAAGCCAAAACAAAACAAAACATTCTTAAAAAAAAAAAAAAAAAAAAAAAAAAAAAAAAAAAAAAAAAATTTTTTTTTTTTTTTTTTTTTTTTTTTTTTTTTTTTGGTGCTGGGGGTCGAACTCAGGTCCTTGTGCTTGTGAGGCAGGTGGAATCACTGAGCTAAATCCCAGGCCTTCTTGATGTATTTGAAATGCAGTAATCTTGGGTAAAATATAGTTGGATTGAGGTGGACTTTGGGGTCCAAGCCTTTATTCCTAGGTACTAATTTCCATTGGTCCCATTGCATGTCCTTGGTTTCACTGGCACAGTTTGGCTAGAGTGTACTGTAGGAATCCATCATTTATTTACTTTTGTCTATTTGCTGTTCATACATTTTTTAATTTATTTTTTTGTTTTTTTTCTTTTTATTGAGTTTATTGGTACAATCTAGGTATACAATACAGTTACACTCATCATTGGGATTCTGTACCTTTACATAATAGGTCTTGATTCTCATTTTTTCCCCTTGTCCCTGCCCTCCCTTCACCCCTTCCACCCCTCCCCATTTACAAACACTTTATTTCCATTTTTCAGTTTCTCATATTTTTTTCCTCTCCCTTATTACCTTTCCCCCAACCTTCCCACATTCCCTACACGTTTAGCCCTTTACTTCCTATTTCACATTATTAATTATTTCATTAGGATCCTGTGTACTATTATAGTTTTTCACACCAAAGAAACTATTCGGTATTTCAGTTAAAGAAATCTCTGTATGAACATTAAAAATAGGGAATCCTAAAATAAAACTAAAAAGGAAAGTAAAAGAGAAAAGGCAATGATGAAACATTAAAATAATCCTTAATTCCTGAGATGAAAATGGTCCCTGAACATATTTAAATTGCTTCTTGCTCTTATAGTCTTATTCTTTTTTTTCATTATTTAGAGAATACTTTATTAGTTTCTGTAATCAAACTCACATAGATATGACCTTACATATTTAGTACGATGTGTTACCCCTGTATACATGGAAAAAAGTTAAAAATAAAAATGAAAAAAATTAACATTTCTAGACCAATATGGCTGTCCATTTCTGTACAATGCCAACTCAACACAGTAAATTGGGATGACTTTTTTCAAAGTCCGCAGCACCGTTAAAGTTTCCCAAAATTCAATTTATATATATATATAAATATATATATATAAAAAGACT
>NW_022900950.1:22848448-22864273 GCF_012274545.1 Fukomys damarensis
TAAAAAAAAAAAGAAAGAAAAGAATAACAAACAGCAAACAGCAAAGTTCTGTTGCTGTTGTGGTACCTGGCACCATTTTTTTTATTAGCATCTTAACCATCATCTGGAAAGAGAACATTCTAGAGTAATATATTAAATGTAGCTCTGATAAAGCATGGTCCCTACTATGTATCATAAAGCAGGTATAAGAAATTTTACATTCATAGAGGTATGATACAGTGCTGTCCTACATCAATAATACTAGAATCAGTTTTGTTTGAAATTTACTTTGTCTGCCAATAAGATTGCTGCCCATTTTTTTCTGGGCTCCTGTCACATGGAGAATTGTTTTCTATCTTTTCACTTTCAGTCTCTGGGCTTCTTTTTGCACTAGGTGTGTTTCTTGTATACAACCTATTGTTGGATTTTTCTTCTTATTCCATTTTGCCAGTCTATTTCTCTTGATTGGTGAGTTGAGGCCATCGATATTACTGGTTATAACTGATATGTACTGACTTATTATTGACATGTTATTGGCCTTTGTCAATGTCCAAGTTGTGCTTGATCTTAATGTGTTGCTGATTGTATCAGTTGGGATAAAGCGTTGCGGATGATTTGATGAG
The DNA here is from genome assembly GCF_012274545.1 of Fukomys damarensis. Lineage (NCBI taxonomy): Eukaryota > Metazoa > Chordata > Mammalia > Rodentia > Bathyergidae > Fukomys > Fukomys damarensis. The sequence goes on from NW_022900950.1 coordinate 22,849,051, forward strand.
CTGTTTCTCTGATGTTATGAAGATGAGAATGTCTGTGGGTCATTAGAGACACAGAAACTAGGGCACAAATATATCAGGAAGATTTGGGTGATAACCCAGAGATTAAACCAAGGACAGTCCGACCACAAAAATAAAAATGAGAAAACACTTAAGCAAGACACAAGGACAGACTTCCAGTCCACCAATGGCAAACAGTAGGGAAATGAGGATGAAAAGGCCAATAGTGAACCACCAGGACACCCTGAACTCAAAGCACAGGAAGTAACAAAACAGATCAATCAGGCTCTAGAAAAATTCAAAATAGAAATAATTTCTCAGATAACCATAGAGATAGTGAGCAAAATGGAAGTCGTGATTTGAGACTCTAGGGCAGAAACTGACAAAAAAATAGATGAGCTCAGGACCATGATAGAAGCCATGAAGGCCCAGCATAAGAAAGAAATGGAAAAAATAAATGCCCAACATAGGAAAGAAATGGAATCCATAAAAAAGATTCAAACAGATATCCAGGAGATTAAACACTCTATTGAAAGTGCAGCAAAAGAATAAAAGAATGCGAAGATAGACTCTCAGATATAGAAGATAAGATTGCAATCAGTGACCATGAAAAGAGAGGTCTCTTAAAAACAGTAAGGGTTCATGAGAAATCAATCCAACAACTCCTAGATGATGCAAAGAAGAATAACATAAGACTGATAGGAATCCATGAAGTAGCAGGAGAAAATACAAATGACTTAAAAAAGCTGTTTGCAAAATTAATGACAGAAAACTTCCCAGAGGGGAAGAATTTGACATTCAGATAAGTGAGGCATATAGGACCCCAACTAGCTATAATAAAAAAAATCTACACTTAGACATATAATAATCAAGATCCCAGGAGCCCAACAGAAGAACAAAATACTACAAGCAGTAAGAGAAAATAAACAAATCACATATAAAGGAAAGCCCATCAGAATCAAAGCAGACTTTTCAACACAAACCCTTGGGGCAAGGAGAGCCTGGAATGAGATATTTCAAGTCCTAAAAGAGAACAACCTCCCAACCTAGATTGATGTATCCTGCAAAACTCTCTTTCAAAATGGATGGGGAAATGAGACACTTCCACGACAAAGAACACCTGAGAAACTACATGAATACCAAACCAGCACTACAAGGAATTCTAAACAAGATCCTAGAAAAAGACAATGAAGGCAAAAACACCATGAGGCCCAACAGAGCAAATCAAATAGGCAAGGCAAGAAATTAAAAGGAGAAGGTGAAAAAGTAAAAAGAGTCAACATTTCTTTATTTTTAAGTGAGGCATCCCAGGTAGTTTGGATGTATATCTTCAAGAAACACAAAAACATTATTCTAGAGATGATGTTACTTCTTCTGGAAAACTTTGGGCCAGAAATCTTTTACTCAACTCCACAGAGTGTCAGACTCCCTGTCCCCTTTTTTTATCTCCACCCCAGGTCTAGAGAATGATATCTGTCAGAAAGATTATTAGCTTCTTAGATCATGATAACCTGAACCTATTTTGTCTAAATACTTAACATAACATAAGTATCTTATGGTAATTGACAATCCTTTATAGGAGGTACTTTTTTCATTAAATATTGAGCATTTACTCTGTGTTCTTTACAGGTGAGGAACTGGAGTCTCAAAGAGATTAATTTAATTTGACTGAGGTTGTTGAGTTTATGAAGGGTGGAACCAGTTTGACTCCAAAGTTCAAATTTCTCTTCTGTCCTTCACTTCCTTATGTGCATGAAGCTGTGCAGTTTCTCTGTTCAGCTGCTTTTTATTTCAATAAAGTGCTTGAATGTGACCAGTAGGGTATTAGGCATATAGGGGGCTTGCTATGCATGAGGAAAGGTAGGGCATTTACATGTAAAAACATTCAGCAGCTTCCGGAAACATGTGAGGGCCCAAATTAGATGGAGAGGAGAGTTGTGTGTGGAATACTTTCTGCAGGTGCTGGACAGATTAGAATATATCCAAAGATAAGATTTAGGGAAGAGGAAACAGGTTTCCCTTAAATCATGAATGTTGAATGGAAAATTGGTGGGCCAGGCCAGGTGGTCACTCTTCTACATGTAAGAAGTTGTTAACACACTGTGACTGATGTAAGCAATTTCCCCTCAGGTTTTTCTCACTGAAGGTTTTGGAGAAAAGCACCCTGTTTTAATTTTAAGTTCCCTTTGAGTTCCTGACTTCTGTGTTTAGGCTTCTGTTAGTGTCATGAAACTGCTCGCAGGTAACCACTCACTCCTCCTTATTATGAAGTCCCATGGAAACTTCTAGGCTTGAGTCTTACTTGATGTCACACTCTAGCTGCATGTGAGTCATCCCCATTGGTTTTGGTGACACTAGTGTTTTCTTGCTGTATTTTTCATCTCCAATCTTCCCAATCTCTTTCCTGAACTCCTGTTTCTGGGACTCTTAAATCCACCCAGAGTGTCTCATTAATGTATTAATAATTTCTTAATCTGTGTCTGAGTTTAACATTTCTCTGCAGACAAGTTCCTTATGAGCTGATTGAACATTCACATGTATGTGTCCTGACAACTGCTTAATAATGCTATGTATAATATGGTCCTTGTTTTCCACCCCAGCCTTTCCTGGCCCCCACCTAGGCTTGCTCCTTGCCTCCTATTCCCTGACTCACCCTACAGCCCTGCCTCAGCTGCAGGCTAAGTGTGTCCTGCCCTCCTCTTTTCCTGGCCAGTTTTCAATTTTGTAGCAACCCTCTAACTTTACCTTCCTTCCTCGATTTCAAATCTGTTCCACTCCTTAAAGCATGTGCAATAGTCTAGGCTCTTCTAATCCTCTTCTCTTCTGAAGGCTTCCCTTTCCCACAGAGAAAGGTGTCTTTTAAAATGTAGATTAGAGTCAGGTGTAGCAGTACACCTATCCTCCCAGCACTAAGGAGGCTGAGGCAAGAAGATCTGGAATTTTGAGGCCAGGCTAGTGTACATAGTCATAGTGAATGCAAGGACAGCCTGAACTACATAGCAAGACATAGTCTTCAAACAAATAAACAAAAAGTTACAGGCAGATTAGATCTGCCCCTTCCTCCCTTAAAGTTGTACTTCAGGCAAGATTCTAAAATTTTAACATTGCAAAAATCCTTATGTATTCCCTCATTGTTCTTTACTTTCCAATCACACAGATGCCCCCTCCCCAAGCTGTACAAATTTTATTTTTTCCCTCTTTTCTGGGTGATTTTCCACTTGCATTTTCCTGGTGGGAAATGTTCCTCCTTCCCCTTTTCTCTCCCTGTCCACCTTTCTCTTGGCCCTCATCTCCCTAAGACCTTTGTCCTTTGTCATTATGCCTGGGTGGTGCAGTGTACACAGGCACCTGCTGTAGGAGTGATTCAGATGGTGCAACTTCCTTCTCTAGTCTGCACACAAGAGCAGGTTAGGGTGATTCTGCTACCTCATTACCCATTCACATGTCTTTATTCCCCATAGAACTTAGTTCCTTGACCTGAGGAACTCATCCACATTTTACCTGCAGGGCCACCACAAACAATGGCACACAATGATCATGCCTGTTCCTATGTATTGTTTTCACAATGTACTGTGCACTTTTCTGATTCCTGATAAGCCAGGTCATTAGTCATTAGAAAAGTGAGCTACCATCAACATGAAACCCTTTAAATCAAATGGGAGCCCCGTCCTTACTATCATTGTCTCTCAGATATTTCTCTGGGCTGTGCCTGTGTTTTTCTAGGTCATTGTTTTCCTGGTGGCTAAATTCAACTGGGGCCAGATTTCAAGGATATTTGAATAGTTTCTTCTCTAGAGCTGAGCAAGCACAGCCCTAATGAATGCTTTTTAGAAACATGTTGCTGCTTATTGAGGGTGAAGTTCTGCTGTTCTTTTCTTATACCTCACTTTGCAGAGGCCATAAAATGGACCACTTGCCATCTACCCTGATGCTAAAAGTCTGCCAGGCCAACTTCAAGGAGATGTACTCTGCATCTTCTGAGTACCTCATCTTCCCACTGGGAGGCAGCTCTGTGGAAGTCACACCTCAGAAAGGAAAATAATGAACTTCTACCTGAGTGTCTCATGATTCTCACACACACACACACACACACACACACACACACACACACACACACACACATGCTCAAAATACAGAACTCAGTTTTCTTCTTGTCCCCCACAGTTCTGCTTCTGCCTCTGCATGTGTCTGCTTCTCTCTCCCTGTCCCTCCCCATCTCTTTCCCTGCCTCCCTCTCTCCCTGTCTTACCTACTGCCTCTTTCCCTACACACACACAAACACACACACACACACACACACACACACACACACAGGCTTTTATCAGTTATTCAAGCTCATGCTTTTCACACACACACACACACACACACACACACACACAGGCTTTTATCAGTTATTCAAGCTCACCTGCTTTTCTACCCCACCTTCACAGTGCAGCTTCTTTTGCTCCCCTGCATTTGAGGGCCAGGAAAAATTCACAGAATCCTTCTAGTGCATTGCTCTCTCTATGCTGTTCTGAGCTGTAGCTTCTGATCAGAGGCCTACCTAAGAAATGAGAAGAGTAACTTGTGAATTAGCCTCTAAAGCATATTAGGAGGCCAGAGTGGATTCACAATGTCAGACTGAGACAGAGAAGCTGTAGACCTCTTGATGCAGTAAGGACTGCCATTCTCCCTTGCTTTTGGTACAAGAACTGCTGTAGACCTAGGAAACTCAGAGAACTTGAGTACTTGGATAAAGATTCAATGTCTGTCATTATTTCAGAAGCATTCAACTCTGGTTTGCTAAAGCAGCCTTTAGACACTGCACAGTAGAAGCCTGCAAACCAACCTACAGGACAAAAAGGGACAAGAAGGTAATGGCTTAGGCTTTTATAGCTTCTTGAAAAAATATTTCAGATTATATCTTACTTGATAGGTATTTTACAGAAAATTGCATTCCAGTTTATACCACAATACATCTATAGATAACAGATTTCAAGAGAGTTTCTTGAATAATTGGATTATTGTGTGCTTGCTGTTAAAATCGTTGACTCTGTGCCCAAACCAAAACAAAAGAATGCATTTAGCTTCTTCAGTGAGCCCTTGTGAAACTAAACACAAATGAAACCAAGGGAAGAAAGATAAGGTCTCAGGAGTTTATGAAACTTGCTAATAATGGTACTTTAAACAACTGACTCCCTTTTTACCTTGCTCTCACTCAGCTTTTTTGTTCCACTTGATATATTTTCTTTTCCATTAATTTTAAAAACAACATAAAACATTAGGGATTTTCTCTATTTTGGATATAGAGCTATTAGGAGAATTTAGGAAAATCATTTCAGATTTAGAATGACATTTGGCCTATAAAATTGGACTTATGCATTTCTTCATCCATTTCTAGCAGCTCCTTTTTTAAATATTGTGTCAGTCTTTTAGATACCTCTGATAGAGCAGTGAACAAAGCTGACAGAGTAACCAATAAATCAAGCCTGCCTAAGGTCAGGTTATTCTTCTGGAGGTAAGGAGGGAACTGGCTTTGCAATGGGAGGCTTAGAGCACTGCACAGTATGTGAGGGTGGAGGTTAAGAGTTGGAAATCGTAGGTAATGTTACCAGAGGTGACAGGGGCCTGTAGGCTGTGGCAAGGACCTTCCCCTTCCATCTGCATGAGGTGGTATCACAGACTGAGCAGAATCTGTGTGCCCCAGCCCCTATTCATGTGTCCAGGACCTAACCCCAAGTGATTGTATTTGGAAGTAGGATCTTTGGAAGTTGACTGGGTCTAGATGGCATCTTGAAAGTGGGACTCCCAAGTTAGAATTAGAGTTCTTACAAGAAGAAGAAGAATCCAAGAGTTTTCTCTCTCTCTCTCTCTCTTTTATCTAAGGATAAAGTAAGAAGGTAGCCACCTGTGAGTTAGGAAGTATGCATTCACTAGGAACTAAATCTGCTTCACCTTGATCTTGAACATCCAGACTCCAGAACAGTAAGAAATAAATGTCTGTCTTTTAAGCTACCCAGTCTTTGAAATTCTGTTATGGCAAACCAAACTGACTAAGGATGGCTGGCTTTGGAAAGCTCTAAGAAGAGGAATGAACAGATATGACTTTTGTGGTAAGGAGATCATTTGCATCGTATGAGTTAGATGACCCAGATGTCCTGTGAGGAGGCAGCTATAATCAGTGACTTGACTGAAATGATAGCAGTAGAGGGGTCTGTGGTCACACAAAGTGTTTGGAAGGTAGACTGTACTGATGGGGTGGCTGTGAGTAGTCCTAGACCAGAAAGTCAAGGATAAATCACAAGACACAAGAATAGTGGAGTGTCCCTCAGGGTGATGAGTGTATCTGCTCAAAGTGAGTATGACGTAAAATGAAGAGAAGAGGATTAGTTGCTAGCACAATAATTTCAAAGTGTCTGTTAAACCTCCAAGTTTAGGAGCCAAAGAAATTATTGGAAACAAGTCTGAAATTTGGTAGAGGTGAGGCTCAAAATATAAAATCAGAAGTTGACAGCATGCTACCAGGAATGATATTTAAAATATTTCATAAGTGTGACCTGTGACTTGACCAAACAGAACAGATGCCAGACTTCCTAATGGACATGATTGTATAGTTCCGCATTGGCAGAATGTTGGTTTGCTGAAGATCCCTTCTCACTTTAGCCATGTCCAGCCTTTACAGATAGAGTACAATAAAATGGATTCAGTTCTTATCCAGTTTGATTTGCAACCACATCTTGGGAAGAATTGAGTTCATGAATGGAGGTACTACTGTATACACTTTGAAAATAAACCAAAAATGCAGACTCTCCACTAAAACAAACATAAAAAAGCACTAATTAGAAAGAATTAACAGGGGTCATTTATTTCTTCCATCAGTGTATTTTTCCACTCTCCAATTCACATTATGCCCACTCTGTTTTCGTGTAGCAGATAAATAAAAATGCTTAACTTATTCTGATTTTTGAAGGCCAAGGCTTAGTAACTTAGTTAACTAAGTGTTCTGACTTTCCTTTTTCTGAAAACAAAATTTTCAAAGCTGGAAATAAACCTATATCACCTTATTATGAAGATTAGGAATGATATATTCAAAGGATATATCACAGGGCCTATTAAATATGACATAGTTTTCCACCTACATCACAGGCTTTGAGTTTGAAGGAACCTTTATTTCTCATGTTTTCAGTAACTATTCAAATCATTTTTAAAAGATCCATATCATTTATGTTGAATTTACACTCTATGTTCAGAAATGTTTGTGCTTAAATGCATGAACACTTATATAAGAGGGCTTAGAAGCAGATACCTAATAAGTACTAAAAGCAGAATAAAACTTGATGTCTGTGCCTTTATTTTTTATTTATTTATTTTTTGGACTGGGGATTGAACTCAGGACCTTGCACTTGTGAGGCAGGTGCAGTGACACTTAGCTAAATTCCCAGTCCCTGTGCCCTTAATTTTATATCTATCTCCTTTACTGACTTCAAACTTTAGGTCATATTCCTCTCAATTCTGTACATAGGCATGTTAGTCCCTTAAGGAGTATCTGTCTGAAAACTGATAATCCAAAGTTTATTAAATCTAAAGGAATCAAACCTTTTCTCATCCCCCTTCAAGGCTGAGGCTACCAAAATGAGCATAATTCAAGATTTGCATGGCTTTTCAGTTGCCAATTCTTATGACATTCAGTTCCAGACCCTGGAGCAGCACCTGAAAGCTATGTATTAATCTGCAGTCACCTGGGACTGCAGACAGATCACCTAATGATGAGTTCATCCCAAGTGGGGGCATTTATCCCATGACAGCAACTGAGGCTGTCCTCTTAGCAAGAGCAGTTATCTTACAGGAACCAGATTGCCCCCTTAAGCCATAAGGACTTCTGGAGGTGCTTTGAAAAACCAGCCCTCAAATAAGGATTAGCCAGACCCCTGCTTGATCATGATTACCCAGCCTGCCCAGTTTTGTAAATACTGGAGCTATACAAACCCCCAAACCTCACTTTTCTCCTTTTTTCTATAAAACCTCAAAGTTCCTGTCAACCCCATAAGCACAAATCCTAAGCCTCCATATCTGATCTTCCTAGAATGACCATGCTGATTAAAGCTCCTTTTCCTGCCTTTCACACCAGTATCTCCTCCAATAGATTTATTTGGACAGATGGCTGAGCTTGGTCTGCAGGACCCCTGAAGCAAGCGATTTTACCCTAAAACTCCATTACCACTTGAGTATCCTTATTTACCAAGAGGCAGTGTTACTAGTTATCAAAAAAAACAATGATTTTGATCAGTGCTTCTCAAAAGTCAGATGTATATCTAGCAAAAATAAATGTCTCCTGCTATGTTGCTTCCTCCAACTAATTGCCAACTCCTCCCCTTTGTTGACAGGGATTTCATTCTTGCTTGCTCTTATTTTGGAGTACCCAGGCATTATGTGTGCCAGTATATCAGTGTGATTGCAAGAATACATAAATGCATGTACTAGATAAAGGAGCAGCTTGGCCTTTTAGGTTTTTTTTTTTTTTTTTCGTGTGTGTGTGTTTTAAGCAAATCATTTATTTGTACATTTTAGACACACAAAAAGCTAACATTCATTCTAGGGAATTTGTAACTGTACATGATATACCTTGATTCGTATTTTTCCCATTCCCTACTACTCCCTTCTACCTCTTCTTTGTTATAAGAGCTTTGTTTCCATTTTATCTTTCATTTCTTTTTTCGTTCCCCTTTCTTCCTTCTTCCCCTCCCTGCTTCCCTTCTCATTTGACCATTTTCGTCCTACCTCCCAATATCTGTTACACATTTTACTCCTCGTTTCCATTTTCAATTTATCATACCAGAGAAATAGTGCAATAGTTACAATGTATGATTTATTTCACTTAAGAGTATGGTCCCAAGGTGCATCCATTTACCTAGAAAACCCACATCGTTATCCATTCATCAGTTGATAGGCATTGGGGCTGTTTCTAAGATTTAGCCATTACAAACTTGTGCTGTAACATGGGTGAGCCATGATATCCCTGTGGTGTGATGCTTTAATTCTTTTGGGAAGATATCAAGAAGGGGAATAGATGGGTTGAATGGAACCTCTAGTCTTAGTTTTTGAGGAATCTCCACACTGATTTCCACAGTGGTTGCACCAATCTACACTTGCACAAACAGTGGAGAAGAGTTTCTTTTTCCCCACAACCCTGCCAGCATTTGTTATTGATTGATTTCTTGATAACAGCCATTCTTTCTGGATTAAGATGGAATCTTAGAGTTGTTTCAATTTGCGTTTCTCAAATGACCAGTGATGTTGAATAATTTTTATTTATTTTCCATTTCTCTTTCTTCATTTGAGAAGTGTTTATTCATTTTAGATGCCCATTTTTGGATTGGGTTTTTAAATTTGAGGGGTCTGATTTTTTTCAATTCTTTACATATTCTAAATACTAATCCTTTGTCTTACACACTGTGGACTGTCTCTTTTCTCTGTTGGTGATTTCTGTTTTAATATTCACATCTTTGATACATTTTGGTTTTAGTTCATTGCATAATAAGAGATGGCTCTAGTTTTAATCTTTGGCATGCAGAAATCCAGTGTTTTCAACACCATTTATTAAAGAGGCCATCTTTCCTCCAGTGAAGGTGTTTGGCTCCTTTGTCAAAGATAAGGTAGCTGAGTATGTTTGGAGTTGTTTCTGCATCTTCTAATCTGTGCCATTGTCTTTGGATCTGTTTATGGTCATTTTCAGTATATTAATTTTTATCACAGTAGCTTTATAGTATAATTTCAAGTTGGGGATTGTGATACTTCCTGCCTTATCTTTGTTTTCCAGAATTATTTTGCTCTTCTAGGTCTCTTCTGGTTCCAAATGAATTTTAGGATTGTTTTCTCTAATTCTGTGACATATACTATTAGTATATAAATTAGTAGATTAGTAATATAGTAGATTACATTAAATCTGTATAATAATTTTGGAAGTATGGCCATTTTTAGTATATTAATTTTTCCTACCCAAGAACAAGGGATGTTATTCCATTCTCTGCTGTACTCTTCAGTCTCTTTTTTCAGAGTACTGTAGTTTTCCATGTAAAGGTCTTTTACTTTCTTCATTAGATTGATTCCTAGGGATTTTTTTTTTTTATGTTATTGTGAAAGGTGTTCTTTTCCTGATTTCTCTCTCAGTAAGTTTGTTATTTGTGTACAGAAATACTACTGACTTTTGAGTGTTTAGTTTGGATCCAGCTACATGACTGAATTTGGTTATTAAAACTAGAAGTTTTTGGTGAAGTTTTTGGGATCTTTTATGCAGAGTATCATGGCATGTACAAATAATGATAATTCAACTTCTTCCTTTCCTATTCTTTCTCCTTTTATTTCTTTCTCCTGTCCAATTACTCTGTGTGATATTTCCAGGACTACATTGAATAAGAGTGGTAATAGTACACATCCTTGTCTTATTCTTGATTTTAGAGTGAAAGCTTTTATTTTTTGACCATTTGGTATGATGTTGGCTGTTGCTTTGTCATAGATGGCTTTTATCAGACTGAGATAAAGACCATCTATTCCAACTTTCTGTAGGGATTTTATCATAAATGGGTGTTGGACTTTGTTGTACACTTTTTCTGCATCTACTGAGATGATAATGTGGTTTTTGACTTGTTTCTATTAATATGGTGTACCACATTTATTGACTTCCTTATGTTGACCATCCCTGCATCCCTGGAATGAATCCTATTTGATCCTGGTATATAACTTTCTTGATGATTTTCTGCATTCTGTTTGCCAGTATGTTACTGAGGATTTTTGAGTCTATGTTCATTAGAGCAATTGTCCTATCATTCTCTATTTTGGTTGGATCCTTTTCTGGTTTTGGTATTGGTAATACTTGGCTCTAGGAATGAATTTGGTAGTATTGCTTCTCATTAAATTTCATTAAAGAATTTGAGAAGTAGCCATATTAGGTCTTCTCTAAATTTCTTGCAGAATTCATCAGTGAATCTGTCAGGGCCTGAGCTTGTCTTTGTTGGTAAGTTTTCAACTACATCTTCAATTGTATTGAGTGGTACTGGCTTACTTAGAATTTTTATTATCTTCTTGATTCAGCTTTGGTAATTCATATGTATCATTTCTTCTACATTTCCCATCTTACTAGAATACAGGTTCTTGAAGTAGGTATTCATGATCTGGATTTCTGTGGGATCTATTGTGATTTTGCCTTTTTCATTCCTAAGTGCATAGATTTGAGCCTTTCCTCTTCTTGATAAGGTTGGCTAAGGACTTGTCAATTTTTTTTTCAAAGAGCCAACTTTTCAATTCACTGATACTTTATATTGTTTTCTTAGTCTCCATAGCATTAATTTCTGCTCTGACCTTTATAATTTCTTTCTTTATATGAGCTGTGGGCTTGGCTTGCTCATCTTTTTCTAGAAGCTTTAAGTTCAACATTAGGTATTTTTTTATTTGATCTGAATCTGTTTTTCAAATATGGAATTCACCACTGTAAATTTCCCTCGTAGGACTGCTTTCATTGCATTGTGTAAGTTCCAGTCTGTTGTACTGGCATTATCATTTAATTGTAGAAACTCTGCAATTTCATCTGTGGCCTGTTGGTTGTTCAGGAGGGTGTTATTTAACTTCATGTGTTTATAAAGTTCTTGTGGTTTCTTTTGCCATGTAATTTCCAGTTTTATTATACTGTGATAATTGCAGGTCTGATAATATGAGTGAGATAATTTTATTTACTTTGTATTTATGTAAGTAAGTTCTGTGAGCTAGTATATGATCTATTTTGGAGAATGCCCCATGTGCAGCTGTGAAGAAATTGTATTCTGATGTTGTGGGATAGAACATTAGATATCTTCTAAATCCATTCTTTCAAAAGTCTGATTCAGTTCTGATATTTCTTTGTTGATTTTTTTGACTAGGTGTTGTGTGTATCTATGACAGTGGTGTATTGAGGTACCTCATTGCAATTGTATTAGTGCTTATTTGATTTTTCATGGCCATTAATATGGTTTGGTGCACTGGTATTTGATGTATCTATATTTTTTTATTGTGTTTTCTTCTTCTTGATGGCTCCCTCTACAGGGTTGTAGTTACTGTCTTTTTTCCCCTTAATTTTTGTTGGCTTGAAATTTACTTTGTCTGCAAATAGAATAGCTGGCCCTGGTTTTTTGGGGGAGGTTCCTGATGTATAAAGTATTGTTTTGTATCCTTTAATTCCTCGTCTATGAATTTCTTTTTGAATTAAATGTGTTTCTTATATGCAGTATATTGTTGAATCTTCTTGATCAATTTTGTCAGTCTCTTTCTTTTGATTGGTGAATTGAGACCATTTACAGTGGTAGTTATAACTGCTCTGTGTTAACTTATCCTTGTCATATTATTTTTCTGTTATTGAGTCCTTTTTCTCCCCCTCTAATTGCTTGCCTTGCCTGGAAGATTCATTCTTCCATTGGGTTCATGGACTTGTACTCCTTGTTATCTCTTTCTAGCATGTCATTCAGAACATTTTGGAATTTTGCTTTAGTGACCATGAATTTCTTGAGGTGTTCTTTGTCATAGAAGTATTTTATTTCTCCCTCAATGTTGAAAGATAGTTTTTGCTATATATATCAATCTGGGTTGGAGTTGTTTTGTTTTAGGGCTTGAATTACTTCATTCCATGCTCTCCTTGACTTGAAGTTTTGTGTTGAGAAGTTTGCTATGATTCAGATAGGCTTTACTTTACAGATGACTTGTGTCTTTCCTATAATAGCATTTAGTATTTTGTTCTTGCATTGAATTTCTAGAGTCTTACCTATTATATGCCTTGATGTAATTTTTTGTTTTTATTCATGGCTAATTGGAGTTCTCTATACCTCACTTATCTGTATGTCAGATTCTTTTCCCTTTATGAGATTTCTGCTGTGACTTCTGTGAATAGGTTTTCTTTTTTTAATGTCATTTGCACTCTCTTCTGCTCTTTCATTGACTCCTGCTCTGCTCCCTTGTTATTTTTAAGAAATCTTCCTTTTCATGATCACTAACCACAATCCTGTTTATATATTTGATATCCTGTCCTCACCTTGGCCATTCTGCTGTGCGTACTTTCAGTGGAGTTTTTAATCTCCTGGATATCTATTTCATGGATTCCATTTCTTTCTATGTTGGGTGTTTATGATTTCCATCATCTTCCTAAGATCCTCTAATTTTAAAACATCTGTATATGCTCTAAAGTCCCTACCTAGGTCTTTCATTATGATTTACCATCTCTGGAAGAAATTTCTGATTTTTTTTTCCTAGAGTCTCATTCATTTCCTTTGTTACTTCTGCTGTTGCCACCTCTGAGAGTCCAGGCAGGTAGGTTTCAAATTGTTTCACCTCATTGTCCCATGGGTTTACCTTTGGTGAGCTGGAAGTTTGGAGTTGCACCTTGCTTAAACTTTTCAGTTTCTATTTTTTTTTTTAATTAAAGCCTAGGTTGATGCTAGTAAATTGCATATGGCAAGTAGCTTTATTACTAGCATTTAGAATTCTTAAGGAATGGGTCCTTCTCAGAGATATCTTCCAGGTATAGCTGGCATTTGAGTTTCCAGTATGTTGCAAGGTCCTACCTTTTCAACTTATTAGGGATAAGAAGTTGCTGCCTATTTGGCCTAGACCCTGGTTCTTTGGCACTGACTTATAGTACCATTTATGACTCTTTAGGCAATCTCAGTCTTGGCTTTCCAGGAAGAACAACTGATTAGAACAATTATGATGCCTTGTCTAATGTACAATCAGCAGTAACTATAACATCAAATGCAGCCTAGAAAATGAAAAACTGTGGTGACTATTAATTTGGCACCTTTAACCATATGAACTAGATTTGTGGTTATATAAAAAAATCTAAAAGAAACCAGAAAATTGTATACAGTAAATATGCCCTCAGTATGGTGATTTTTTACCCTCAGGGGAGAAAATTTAAAAGTGATTATGGGAAAAAATAGAGAAATAGAAGAGAAAGAGATTAGAAGCAAGGCTGGAAGATGAAGATTATGCAAACTTTTGGAAACAGGTGAAGAATATAGGAAGGAAAGAGAGGAGGAAATAAAAAGAACAGAAGAGAACAACAACAACAAAATCTACAAACAATGCTCACACATATAAAAATAAGAACAATCTAGAAAAAAAAGCACACACACAAAACTAAAAATAAGAAATGTAAGAACAATAAAAGAAGTAAAATTTTAAACTATCCACTTTAAAGTGTGCCTCTGCTGTCACTGGCAGGCAAGTTGGGCACACAGAGTCCAGATCTGTGTTGATTAATTTCAACAAACCAGCTCTAGATTTGTGGTAGGATATTGGATAATCCCAGCAAGTCTGCACCTTTAATTCTCATTTCTGTCTCTGAGGCTGGAACCTGATTTGTTCAGCCTGCAGAACTCTGTGCCTCCTGCTATTTTGTGCCTCCTCCCAGCTGGCTGGAACTTGGCTGCTTGACCTCTTGCCAACTTGAACTTGGTTCCACCTCACCCTAATAGAGCCCAGCCCACTGCTGCCTCAAGTTGTGAGCTAAGTTAGTCCTTCTGCAAGATGGTGACTGGCCAATCACCCTCTCCTGGGGGATGTCTGAACCTGAACAACTCACCAGCCACTGCTGTCAGCTGTATCCACTGCTGTGTTCCACTGGTGCATCTTTCCTTGGAGGCCTCTGGGGTCGCCAGCAGTCACCACACATCTTCAGGTTTGAGCCACTCTTCCTAAGCAGTGAGTCAGGGATCAGAAAAAAACACCACTTACCACCTCTTTCTTCTTCATTGACGTCTCCCATCGCTCTCCTGTGGGCTTCAGTTCTTGCTTCAGGTCCATACTGGCTTCCAGGAAACCACTTCCATCCTTCCAGTCTTCTTCATATTGCTTTATTCCAATGTCTTGAATTCTTGAAGAGGCTGTTTCTCTGCTGTTCACTACTCTGCCATTTTCCTGGAGGTCCTCCCTTCTAGGCTTATGAAGATCTTGTAAGTCAAGAACATGATGACTCTGGTTCTGGTCAGATCTGAGGAAGAAGGACTTCATATCTTTCTTGATAGATGGGAACATAAATTTCATGAAGTTGTTTTCTAAGTTTTGTTTGCTGTTTATTCCCAAGTACCTGGAAAGTTTCCTAGCAGAGAATTGGTGCTCAAGAAATATTTGTTGAATTAGGTCTGCGATCACCCGGCGGCGTGCGCGCGAGCTCCCGGCCTGCGCGGGAGCTCCCGGCTTGCGCGACAACAGACCCAGGAAGGACCCAAGG